>NW_024583463.1:0-18306 GCF_018398535.1 Haplochromis burtoni
GACAAAATGTGGAAAAGTTCAAGGGGGCTGAATACTTTTGCAAGCCACTGTATATAGAGGTATCTGACAACCTGGTGCCTGACCAAGAAGATCAAACTTATGGCTAAGGCTTAGGGGTCCTACTACCCATACCCATACCCGACTCCACTCAACCTGAACCTGCCTTTCTTATATATAATGACGCAGGTGAGTTGTTTTGTCAAAAAAATGTGTGCAATTGCAAGAAGCTCCTTGGGAAATTTATTTTTATTCTACACACTGTTAACATATCCAGAGGATTATTTAAGTTAAATTTGCCAATACTTACTAGATGAGAATTTAAATTCACAAAGGTAACATATATTTTATTTGTATTTGGTGTAAGATACCGATCAATGTAAATAAATTAAAATAAAATAAAAGTTATCATAAGAATATTAAAATGTAATGTAATTGCTTCCACATATCTCATAAATCTTGCATGAAATTGAAAAATATATTATCTAAGCAGAATACTGATCCACGGCTGTGCAGTGTTATATTTCCAAGGTTGGCATGGTTTGCAATATTAAAGTAAAGTTATATTTTTTTATGGAGCCCTGCTAACGCTTCTGCTTGTTAGCCATGCACTGCAAACAGTTTGGGTGTCTGGTCTGTTAGGAATTATTGTTATATGCCACCTGTAAAAGATTTAAGTCCAATAAATTTAAAACAAAAACAAAAAAAACCTAAAAAAAAAAAAAATCTAAATATAAAAAAGCAGGAGACAGTCATTTTGATAACTGCCAACAGAAATGCAATTATTGTTTAAAAAGCAAGTTTGAGACATACAATAAAAACATAAATAATTAATTAATTATTTAACATTAATAATAATTGTATAATTTTAATAAGAGCTTAAAATAAATGCATGCATGAGGGAGAGAACCACAACAAGCGCCGTTCCTTCGCTTGACCCCAGTCGCTCTCGTCCGCTCCCCCGTAACACTGCTCTTTTATTGAGGTTACATGAATATACATAGGTTCATTAACATATGACGTCTACATACAACAAAGAGTACCTTGCCTGTGCGTTGTGTGTGTGTGACCCCATAAATGACTTCCCTAAACCTGCTGGTCTGGAAGTCCAGCAGTTCATCTAAACAAAAGGCACTTAGAACAGATATAGATACGTTTATCCTACCATAAAACAATAAGAGAAGGTACGACATCTCCCATGCTCCCAGAATGTTTGTGTGAAAGAAAGAGCACTCTGGAATGCACACAAAGCCTTTGAAGACTATTAAGGATCACACCTCTAAGCCATATATGGTTAAATATTTCTAAGCATAAATGACAATAAACAATACAAATCTAAGATAGGTGTGTAGTTTTTTTTAAAGTAATTATTGGTTAAAATCAGTAGTAATCTTTATTGGATAGAGAAAATAAAATCAAAATAATACAAGAACAAATAACTCACTAAAGAAAAGGAATACATGACCGAAAAAACACAAATTGCAATTGTGTTGAGGTAAAAGATTTTCATGTGATGGTTGTGTGTTCTACATCAGTGAGGTACTAGCAAACTAACTGTAAAATAAACATCTAATCACTGTTTCACAAGAAGCTGATGAAGACATCCTTGTTGGAGTGCTTCAACCAGACTATAACTCTGTCTGAACAAATTCATCTCTTTTAACGAGGTGTGGCCATGATGTGGTATCTGCGGGGCACATTAATAAAACTGCTGTTTTCAGGAATGAGGTTTATACTGTCAGGGCCTCCAGCACAGGAAAAAGTGAAATCCTGCAGCAATGATACTATAAAGATAAAAAGCTCCGTACGGGCCAGAGACTCGCCAACACAGTTTCTCTTCCCTGCAGAGATACACAAAGGACTCTGATTAAAAATAACTGCTTTTCACTGTAAATATCAAGATATTTGGAAAAAAATTATTCTTTTGCATGATTTAACATGCAAAAGAACTGGATGATCAATAACTGTGTGTTGACTCTTTACCTGCAGAGAATGGCATGAATGCAGGACTTTTCTTAAAGTTGCCATTATTGTCCAAGAAGTGCTGGGGGTTGAAGGACCTGGGAGTGGCCCATTGCTTTTCCTCTTTTAGCACAGAGTGCAACAACGGAATAATTACAGTGTCCTATTCAAAACATATATCTTGTTAGTGTTGCTGCTTTCAACATTATTCTCTGACTTGATATACAATAGATTCTGTAATACACATGAGATCTTGGAATTGAGAATACCTTTGGGATTGTATAACCCCTGAAGGATATGTCATTCAGTGTGTAGTGAGGGAGGCTGAGAGGGAGATGGTCAAAAAAACGTTGCACTTCATGGATGACAGCAAGTGAAAAAGGGAGGGACTTCCTGTCCTCCATCCTGGGACAACGGCCTTTTCCAATAACAGTGTCAATCTCTTGCTGCATTTTCTCTGGACACAGCAAAGCAGAAATGATTACCACTCTGATTTGTTTTATACATCCACCAAGGGACGTATTCCTAACCATAATGTATTAGTATTGAATGTATTATAAAGTAAATTCACAGTTTTACCTTGTTTTGGGGGGTATTTAATCAGCACGCTAAGAGCATATCTCAGGGTGGAGCTGGTGGTCTGTGTTCCAGCCAGAAACAGAGTCATTATTGTAGAGATCAAATTGTCATAGTGGAACTCAGTTGTGAAAATCTCCTTTTCCTGAGAGAAGAAAGTTGTCATTGTTTTTCTGTGCTTCTCTGTACTTCAATCTGTCTCTCTTTATATGTTTTCTCTTTCTGTCTGTGTGAGTGTATATTTGTGTGTGCATCTTGATCCGTTCTGGCTTCTAGCCCTTTGTTTCTGCACACCTGAGGTGAATAATCTCATCTGTTTGTCATCAGTTATTATCTTACCATCATATCCTACTTTAATAGACTTGACCCGTGTTCAGTGTCAATGTTCCCTCTGGCAGGAACATACGATTTAAGGAGTTTGCTAAAGTAGCTCGGTGCTGTGTTGTTGGTAATTTTAAATGTAAGCAACAGTATTTTAAATTGGATGTGGTATTTAATGGGTAGCCAATGCAGGTCAGCTAGAACATGGTTATGTGTGATTATTCCCAGCTCTGCTCTCCTCCTGTGTATCATTCCCTCATTATCCCTCTGTCTTTTAAGCCCTGTGTCTTCCTCTGTTTGTTGCTGGTTTGTCTGCGTTTCTTCCTCTGCATTTTCTGTGTTCCAGAGTCCATGTCCATTGCCTCTGATTTTTAAGTTCAGGCTCTGATCTCAGGATCACAAGGTTTAAAACTAGTAATAAACACTATTAAATTTCAGTTCTTTGTATTCTGTTCACAGCAAAGAAAGACTAGGCTCAAAGTGGTCAAAGCTCAAAAAATGATCTTTATTTTACATTCCCGGGAACGGAGACTGAGCAGAGAGACATCAGCTAAAGTCTGAAGCAGCAGCAGGCAGTCTGGTTATTTATATACTTCCTCTAGACGTCACACACACTTTAAGTTTCAATCAAACACTCTACTTAGTTTCACTTTCTGTCTGCCACGCTTCCTGTTCTCTGCACAACGCATGCAGTCTCTTGTCAGTACTCTGTGACTTTTGGCACACATTCTAACTCACAGGGGCGTTTTCCTACACTGGCCTCTATAAAACAATATAAACAGAAAATAAGCACTAACAATATATATTTATTTCGTAACAGTTTCCCCCTTTTCATTTCTCTCCTGAGAAATGAACTAATTCCTGATTTATCCCATTAACTTTACTTGCATGTGAGAATAATAGCTAAAGTATAACAAAAGAAATCATGCCAAAAAATAAAACCTTTCCATTGCCCAAGCATGTATGTCATCCGTCCCCTCAACGGGTTGTATATTTTCAATGTTCCCTTATTATTGTGGCATAATTACTTCTATTCACAACAAATAAATCAAACAAATAAATCAAGCTCTACGACAGCACCTCACACACACAAAGTAACTCCACCAGAGTGCCTATTTCGAGTCACTTTTGCCGGTCCAAGCCCGGTGTAACAACAGAACCCAGAGCCCCTGTCGATAGGGTGTTACAAATGAGTACTCTGAGTTCCTCCAAAATTACCAGATTCCTTCCTCTGTCTCGAAAAGGAGAAACCAGCCACCCTTTGAAGAAATGTCATTTTTGGTGCTTGTTTACACAATGGTCTTTTTTTTTTCAGTCACTAGGCAGAGCTAATGAGCTCTGGGTAGTGGTCTATGGTTAATCTTGTTAATCGTATGTCCCTCGCTGATGTGAGGGACATAGATTAACCAGTAAATCAAGTAAATCAAAGGCCTTACTTTTATGCTCAGCTCTCTCTTCACCAGCTGGATATCATTTACATTACTGCAACTATCACCAATCCATCTGTCAATCTCCCATGTCCCTCTCCTCTCACTTGGGAATAAAACCCTGAGATACTTAAAGCTAACCACTAGCAGCACTTGGGTGCACTTTTCCAGCTGAGAACCTTGACCTTAAACTTGGAAGCGCCAATTCTCATTTCCACCACTTCACACTTGGCTACAAACCATTCCAGTTCAAGTTGAAGGTCATCACTTGATGTAACCAACAGAACCACATAATCTGTAAAGGTCAGGGAGATTGTGAGACCCCCAAAGTGGAATCCTTCCACCACTTTGCTACACCTAGAAATTCTGTCCATAAAAAAGTGGACAGAATGACACCGCAGCAATTAAAACAACAAACGGCTGCGCGCGCTCGGAGTGCACCAGTGAAGACAATGCATTCGTCATCACAGAGCATGCCGTGAGGAACACCTTCAGGAGGGTGAACACCAGGAAGGCAGCAGGACCAGATGCAATCCCTGGCCGGGTCCTGAGAGCCTGCGCTGACCAGCTAGCACCGGTGTTCACGGAGATCTTCAACCTCTCCCTGGCCCAAGCTGTGGTTCCCACGTGCTTCAAACAGTCCATTATTGTCCCTGTTCCAAAGAAACAACAGCCCGCTTGCCACAATGACTACCGTCCAGTAGCACTGACTTCAATTGTGATGAAGTGTTTTGAAAGACTGATGAGAGATCACATCACTTCTTCACTTCCTGCCACCATCGACTCACTTCAGTTTGCTTACCGGACTAATCGTTCCACAGACGATGCCATATCTCACCTGCTCCACACATCCCTGAGTCACCTGGACACTGGCAGAGGGAATTATGTTAGGATGCTGTTCGTGGACTACAGTTCAGCATTCAACACAATAATTCCCTCTAAGCTTTTCACCAAGTTGACGGATCTAGGACTCAGCTCATCACTGTGTCAGTGGATCCTCAACTTCCTCACAGACAGACCCCAATCAGTGAGGGTGGGAAAACAAGTCTCCCCCTCCATCTCACTCAGCACTGGAGTGCCTCAGGGCTGTGTTTTAAGCCCCCTGCTGTACTCACTGTACACTTATGACTGTGTAGCCACATCAGACACCACCTCCATTGTCAAGTTTGCTGACGACACTGCTGTTGTGGGCCTGATCTCCGACAACATCGAGACGGCCTACCTGGAGGAGATTAGGAACCTGGAGACCTGGTGCCAGGAGAATAACCTCCTCCTAAACATCAGCAAGACTAAGGAGCTGATCGTGGACTTCACTACAAAGCAGGCGAGGAATTACAAGCCCCTCAGTTCATCAGTGGCTAGTCACGTGCTCTAATGTTGTGATGTGGACATTAATGTGCTCTCTGTGCAGAGGAGTTTTTTTTGTTTCCTGTTCTCATGCTGTCCTCCCATAGGTGCCCAGCGTGAGAAGAGGTCTCTTTTTTTCCTCTTGTACTTTTTCCCATTGTTGTGTAATTTTTCAGTGTTTTCTCTGCAACGCTGCCGATCTCCGACTGTATTCCCATGTGATGTCTTTGTTGTGTGTGTAAGTCGGGGGGGGGGGGGTCCTATTCCTCTGCGGGGCAACCTGCATATGGCCAATAAAGCATTCATTCAATTCAATTCATATGGCACAGTGGAGAGAGTGGACAGTTTCCGATACCTGGGTGTCCACATCACTCAGGACCTGTCATGGTCCTGTCACATCAACACCCTGGTTAAGAAAGCCCGTCAGCGTCTCTTCTTCCTCAGAAGACTTAGAGACTTCCATCTGCCACTGAAGGTGCTCAAGAACTTCTACTCCTGCACCATCGAGAGCGTCCTGACGTCAAACATCTGCACCTGGTTTGGGAACAGCACCAAGCAGGACAGACGAGATCTGCAAAGGGTGGTGCGCTCGGCAGAACGCATCATTCAATCAGAGCTCCCTGACCTGCTGTCCATCTACACCAAGCGGTGCAAGTCCAAAGCTAGGAAGATTATGATGGACCTCTCCCATCCCAACAATGGACTCTTCTCACTGTTGAGGTCTGGGAAGCGCTTCCGCTCCCTTAAGGCCAAAACAGAGAGAATGAGGAGGAGCTTCTTCCCCCAGGCTATTCGGGCCCTGAACCAGGTGTAGGACTGGACTCTCACCACACACATCACATCACCACACGCACTCTGGTTTTTCTTCATGCACACTTCCTATAATTTATAATCTCTTTCTGCTATTTGCACATTTTTTTACTGTAAATTTCTAAGTTAAATCTGTAAATTTTGTATAACCTGTAAATTGTAAATACTGTAAAACCACTGTCATTTAATGGTCGGGCATTGCATTGCACAGCTACAAGCATTTCACCTCATGTCATACTGTGTATGGTTGCTGTGTGTGACAAATAAAATTTGAATTTGAACTCTGAACTGTTGTTAAGCACATTAGTGCAAAAGACTGTAAGTGCACAGTCCCCAACCGGAAGGGGCAGGGAAACAACTCGCTTGTCCACCAGTGACACCAGTGTCCACTTCCAATGTGCACGTGAAAAACTGAGTAGATACAAGTATACTGATTGAAACTCCAGATTGGCACTGAGTCCAGACCCTCAAAAGGAGTTTGGTTCCAGAGCCTGTGCAATGTGTTGAAATAAGACTGACCACATCTAGCTGGGGGTCTTTTAATTTAACATCATGCTCCTTACCCACTAGAAAGATAATGTTCCTTGTCCCAAAACCCTTCTTCATAGGGATTATCTGAATCAGTTTTCATTTGGTCCCTTAGCCAGGACAAGTTTGCCTTAGGAGACTCTGTCACAAACAAATTCCTCCAACAACATGCAAACCTTTCCATCACAAGAAGGCAATTCACAGAGGAGTGTTTAAAATCATTCATAGCAAGATTAGGAAATTTTTAGCACTTTAGATTATATTAATTGCCTAGATTAATAAACACAGTATTTGGAGTTTTGAGCTTTCTTTGATAAATTATGCTTAAGTTTTCCAACCTGGTTCATTTGAATAAGGAAGGAGTCTATGTAGTCTCGTGGGGAGCTGGGGTCCAATGTGTCTTTGTGTTCTTGGATCTTCATCTTGATAAACTTTCTCACTTCTTCATACTCTGCAAAAACTTTTTGATGGGGGCCAGGAAGATGGTCCATGAGTTTCGGAAAGAGGTTGTACATCTGTTGTAAAGAAACATAGCAACATACATTCTTGTGAAGAGACAATGATACATCTACTGTGTTTGGATCATTTTTACAGTATGATTTTCAAAAGACGTATATACTCTTATACAAAATATGAAAACCAAATTAAAAAGCATTTCTATTTAATTTTTAATTTACCTGACCCACAGGGCTGCTGTTAACGTTTTCTATTTGAGAAAGTATGGTAAGAAGGCGTAAGAACTGCTTGTCTTCATAGCTGAACCGTTGACCAAAAACCAGGCAGCAGATCACGTTAGACACAGTACAGCTCAATAAGAAGGTGGGGTCAAATGGTGCACCTGCAAGAGAAGAGGAATCATCTGTCAAATTAACTAAGGACTTCACTTTAGTTATGACATGCCCACACTTCCGACTTTCCCACTGTTTAGTCAGTTTTTTATAGAGATTTAAAGAGTATGTTTGTTGGCACATGGCTTTCCCAAATAACAGTTTTCATGCATTTGAATGTGTTTTCTGAGATCAGTTGTTGTGCATCCTGATGTGTTAACAACCTGAAGCTCACAAAAACACTGTTTTAGTAGATCATATTGTGTTTTTTGGGTGGCTGTGGTGGGTGTTAATTCAGTACTGGAAAATAATAGGTTAGTGGCATTAGCCCACTGTGGTATGTTTCTATCTTGCTAAACTTAAGACTGATTATATTCAATTAGTGTTATAGTGTCCTGTAATATTTAGGGCATGTGAAATGACCTGTCAGCACCTGAAATTATACCTTTTAATTTATGTATGTGAGCCCTCATATGTTCACTCTCTTCTTGGATCCATTCTTCCATCCCCTTGCGTCCCATCCCAAAGTCTCTTAGAGTGGTCATTATTATTTTATCCCTTTGTTGTTTCAGCAACATTAAATTTAAAAACTGTACGTTTGAGTTAAAATATATATTTATAATTTTAATAAATGACAAATTAAAAAAGCATGAACATTTTTTTGTATCGAAAAAATATCAACCGTGACACCAAAGTATCGAACCGAACCATGAATTTTGCGTATCGTTGCACCCCTAACAAATACATATATATTTTGATATATAAAACACTATATGGAACACTATCATCCCTAGTGACCACACCCATATACCGATTTTCATCTACAACTCTGGTTGTCCCAAATGTACACACTCTTTGCCATGAGAATGCTCTAAAGAAAGAGACAAGGACCAGTGTTAAAGTCACTGACACATCATGCCAGATAACCAAAAAGGAAACACAATAAGCTGTCCATGAACATAACAGGACACTACAATACTAACGGAAAATAATCAGTCTTCACTTTGGAAAAACAGAAGCATATTACAGTAGGCTAATCCCACTAACCCAATATTCTCCACTACTGAATTGACTCTAACTACCACCACCACTACGAAAAACAATATGATCTGCTAAAACAGAGAGTTTTGTGAGCTTCAGGATTGTTAACACATCAGGATGCACAATCTGATATCAGAAATCACAGTCAAATGCATGAAAACACCATTTTCTGGAAACCTTGCCAACAAATGTATTTGGTGATATTACCTAAGACAACGCTTACAATGCCACTTTATCCTCGATCACATGGTGAGCATCGGTTTCCCTGCCTGGAACAAGAGCGGCTGATACGCATGCCCTCGCAACACCAGAGGCGGAGGATCTTGCCGCACACGACCACAGGGCCGGATCAACTTCTAAGATAGTTCCAACCGACAAATTGCGAATCTTTGTGATGACAACGTATAGTGCGGGAGCGCAGACTAAACATGGGAAAGTCGAGAAGTGTGGGCATGTCATAACTAAAGTGAAGTCCTTAGTTAATTCGACAGATGATTCCTCTTCTCTTGCAGGTGCACCATTTGACCCCACATTCTTATTGAGCCGTACTGTGTCTAACGTGATCTGCTGCCTGGTTTTTGGTCAACGTTTCAGCCATGAAGACAAGCAGTTCTTGCGCTTCCTTACCATACTTTCTCATATAGGAAAGCTTAATAGCAGCCCTGTGGGTCAGGTAACTGAAAGTGGGAGCAGAATTAGAAATTAAATGCTTTTAAATTTGGTTTTCATAGTTTGATTAAGAATATATACATCAGAGTCTGTCCTGCATCTTTTGAAAATCATACTGGAAAAATTATCCAAACACAGTAATCATGCTCTTCACAAGAATGTATGGTGCTATGTTCCTTACAACAGATGTACAACCTCTTTCCGAAACTCATGGACCATCTTCCTGGCCCCCACCACAAAGTTTTTGCAGAGTATGAAGAGGTGAGAAAGTTTATCAAGATGAAGATCCAAGAACACAAAGACACATTGGACCCCAGCTCTCCACGAGACTACATAGACTCCTTCCTTATTCGAATCAACCAGGTTGGAAAACTTAAGCATAATATATAAAAGAATACACAAAACTACAACTACTGTGTTTATTAATGTAGGTAATTAATAAAATCTAAAGTGCTAAAAATTATATTCTTAATTTAGCTGTGTCCTGCACCTACATTGCCTAAGCAACTGTATGGACTTTTGGCTCAGCTGTACCACGTAGCTAAGAAACTCGGGAGTTACCAGAGCAGTTGCTTAACAATGCTGTGGACATAATTGGAGCATTATTAACCAATGGCACAGATATGATTCCATGGTGTTCAAGCTTTTCACGCTAGATGCAGTATTGTAGAATTGTGGTGAAGACTGTGGCGCTTTAGGAGTGGTTCAACTGCGGAGCTGATGAGGTGTAAAGGTTATTTATTCTTAACTGTAATGTCATTTAAGCTGCAAAAATCAATACATGGCCGGAGACAGCCATCCTTTTTGTCAACAAAAAAGAACCTGGCCCCTATCGGGGAGGAAGATGGAATGCTGGGTGAGAATCCTGTACTTCCATGGCTGCCGTCATCCAAAGACTGGACAGCGGTTGTTTCACAGCCTGAGAGCCGAGGTTGCACACGACGTTGGAGACAACTCCAAAAACAATTTGGTACAAAGAGGTTAACCTCCAAGGACCTGAGGTGGTGTAGTCTGGAGAATGAAATGTGAAAAAGTTGAGAGTCTCTCCGTGGTTTGTAATGTAATTACAAGTAAATTAGTAATGATTGATGTTTTGCCGACATCAATCATTGCACTGGCAATGATTGATGTGGGCAAAACCTTCATCGTTTAAGGCTTTGGCAGAAATGGGTGGATCTAGCCTTAACCAGTGAGATGTTCAGTTGTTCAGTTGTCATAACCAGTTTGAACCGCTCCCATCAGGCAATAGATATAAAAGCATCAGAACAAAGACTAATAGACTAAATAGCAACATCTACCCTGCAGCTGTTAGGGTACTGAATTACAGGTAATCACCTACAATTAGCCTGACAAATACTGTGCAATGGATGACATCCTGTGACATCCTGTGCAACAGTGCTTATGTGCAATAAGGTTCTATTAATTATTACTGAATACAGTCTTCTGCCTCTTTTTTTATTTTTCATTTGTAATTATATTTTAAACTTTGCTTGACAAGGTAGGGACTGCATTTATTTTGTTGTACTTGTTAAAATGACGATAAAGATATTCTGATTCTCTGATTCTGAGAACAATGGCAACTTTGTTCTCTCAGGAAAAGGAGATTTCCACAACTGAGTTCCACTATGACAATTTGGTCTCTACAATAATGACTCTGTTTCTGGCTGGAACACAGACCACCAGCTCCACCCTGAGATATGCTCTTAGCGTGCTGATTAAATACCCCAAAATACAGGGTAAGTTTAGAAAACAAGACCTTGAATTTACTTTACGAGCCCTAATACATTATGGTTAGGAATACGTCCCTTGGTGGACGTATAAAACAAATCAGAGTGGTAATCATTTCTGCTTTGCTGTGTCCAGAGAAAATGCAGCAAGAAATTGACACTGTTATTGGAAAAGGCCGTTGTCCCAGGATGGAGGACAGGAAGTCCCTCCATTTTTCACTTGCTGTCATCCATGAAGTGCAGCGTTTTCTTGACCTTGTCCCTCTCAGCATCCCTCACTACACACCGAATGACATATCCTTCAGGGGTTATACAATCCCAAAGGTATTTTCAATTCCAAGATTTCATGTGTATTACAGAATCTATTGTATATCAAGTCAGAGAATAATGTTGAAAGCAGCAACACTAACAAGATATATGTTTTGAATAGGACACTGTAATTATTCCGCTGTTGCACTCTGTGCTAAAAGAGGAAAAGCAATGGGCCACTCCCAGGTCCTTCAACCCCCAGCACTTCTTGGACAATAATGGCAACTTTAAGAAAAGTCCTGCATTCATGCCATTCTCTGCAGGTAAAGAGTCAACACACAGTTATTGATCATCCAGTTCTTTTGCATGTTAAATCATGACGTAATTCCCCCCCCCCCAAATATCTTGATATTTACAGTGAAAAGCAATTCAGGGCTCTAGAATGTGACCAGTTTGGACACACATGCAACCTAATTTCTCAATGGTGTGACTAAAAAAATCCTAGGTCGCACCGGTGTGACCAGCCATTCGAGTAAAAGAAAATGTCCCTACAACTCTGAAAGTCTCCGTGTGGTCAACAACAGACACACACTATGCCCATATCATGGTCTAAACCATTTAGAGACCTCTCTGATTAGCCGTGGTCCACATATTTCTGTAGGCCTGCGTGTGTGTACGTTTGAAAGTGCAGGCGAATAGAGAGGTGTAAGTAGCCTAGGCCCGATAGAAGTAGATATAGCTGTGGGTAATGATAAAAGATGAAAAGAACGATTGATAACTTTTTCCTTAAGGCCTGATCCGTCCGTAGCCAGTGCTATGACACGGAGCCATCAACCTCTCAGGTTGTGTCTAACACTGGTCTGGAGATGGCATAAGATAATGAGCCACATACGTTTGCAGCAAACAGGTCACCAGAGGAGGCCGAGATGATGATTAAGTTTAACATTGTATGTAATATGTAATGTTACAATATGCCTATTGTAAGTCCGAAATAATTCTTCACAAGAAAAATGGCTTGAACGTAACCCCTACATACAGTAATGATGTCGCGTATGTGAAGTTTATAGGTGTCATCCCGAACACACAAGAAAAAAATGGGAAAAGGCCAAATTACAGGAGTTGGCCATCTGAGGGGCATGTGACTGCAGTGGAGGATAGTCTATAAGATATCAAGCTGTTTAGATGTTCAGATACTGAGATGTTCAGTTTGAAGGCTTATCAGACACTTTGAGGTCCTTTTAATTAAGATTTCCTTTTCTTTAATATATCTTGAGATGTATTAAGTTTCAATTTCAGCTCAGTGAAGCACTTAAAGCACAAGCACTTTTTCAGTCACTTATGTTTCTTGTAGAACTGTGCTCCAAATAAAGAACTTTGTGTTGAAAGATTGTCATTTACAAATCAATACTGTCTGTATGGACAGCTGCGCCCCCCCCCCGAAAAAAAGTGAATATGTAAAATTGTGGTGGTAAGCAATGTGGTTGACAAATTTGGGTGCACCTAACTTTTGTGCTGGCGCACCTTAGAAAACAAGTGCAACCGTGACAAAAAGTTAGTCTAGAGCCCTGCAATTATTTTTAATCAGAGTCCTTTGTGTATCTCTGCAGGGAAGAGAAACTGTGTTGGCGAGTCTCTGGCCCGTATGGAACTTTTTATTTTCATAGTATCATTGCTGCAGGATTTCACTTTTTCCTGTGCTGGAGGCCCTGACAGTATAAACCTCATTCCTGAAAACAGCAGTTTTATTAATGTGCCCCGCAGATACCACATCATGGCCACACCTCGTTAAAAGAGATGAATTTGTTCAGACAGAGTTATAGTCTGGTTGAAGCACTCCAACAAGGATGTCTTCATCAGCTTCTTGTGAAACAGTGATTAGATGTTTATTTTACAGTTAGTTTGCTAGTACCTCACTGATGTAGAACACACAACCATCACATGAAAATCTTCATCTCATTATAACTGTGTTTATTTTTTTTTTCATTTATTCTTTTTTTTTTTTATGAGTTGATTAATGGACTGTTTTTTGTACAAGCAATAAATATTACTACTATATACTAAATGGCTTTACACCTATCAACAAATCATAAAGACTTTTATATAAATACTCAGTCTCATCATCACTGTTGAAACTGTAGAAAACAAAAAAATACAAGGATTAACGTGAATGAATTAAAAATTGCTCTCCTGTCTGAAATGTTGTTTCAACATTAAAATCTTAGTATTTGCTTTAATAACATTCTCTCCAATGATGCATTCAGCTACAAGTGTAGCACAATGTTAACGCAGCTGGTTTCTGCAGAGATTACTTTGACCTCTTTTGGGTCAATATAGCACATTTTTAACTACGCCACAAAATTCTTTGGGGTAAACATCGTCTCATCATGGCTGTTAAAACTTTACAACGACCCCCCCCCCAAAAAAAAGGCTAACAAGGACAAAGTAAATTAAAAAAAACCTATAAATATGTATAAATTAATAAAATTAATCATGTATTGCTACGGAAGCGTAGAGCTGCCACCCAGGCAAAAGAAAAATAGAGTATATCACGTTATAACGTGAAAATTTATTGTTCTAACAATATACTTTTCATGTTTGTACAATATACTATCATGTTAGTACAATATACTTTCACGTTTGAACACATATAATATCACGTTATTACAATATATAATTATCACGTTACAACAAAAAACCTTTAACGTACGAACGAGATAATTATATTGTTTGAACAATAAAGTTTTGACGTTATAACATATCTTTTATTGTTTGAACATGATATATTCGTTTGCCTTAAAACATAGTGAAGTGGGTGACAGTGCAGATCAGAGTGCGAGAAAATGGCTCGTTTATTGGAATTAATTAAGTTCTATTTTATGCTTGGATTGAGGCATGGGGAGATTTTGCTGTTATTGAGCAGTTTGGACAGTATTGTGATAAGCATGCGGACACTTAGAAGAAACCTAAAACGCATGGGACTGTACAGGAGAAAGAATGAGTCCGATCCGATTGAGGTGGCACGATTTCTTATTGATCAACTGGAGGGACATGGGAGGCTCCATGGATACAAACTACATCACCTGAACTGCATTCAGGCAGGTTATGTTGTCACGCAGAGTACTGTGAGACATTTACTGAAATATCTTGACCCTTACGGTGTTGAGCAACGACGCAGAAATCGCCTAATGCGACGCACGTATGTAAATCCTGGACCAAATTTCATGTGGCATGTTGACTCCTATGACAAACTGAAGCCTTTTGGAATCTGTATAAATGGAGCTATTGATGGCTTTTCTGAGAGTTAGATTTGGCTTCATGCCTATTCAACAAACAATGATCCCAAAGTCATTGCGATATTTCATAGACAGAAGTAGAAAAGAAGATGGGCACACCTGCCAGGATTAGCTCTGCTTTGGGTCATAATGGCAGAGATGCAAAGATTCTTGCATTGGATTATGGATCGAAACAGTTTTATTACTGGGCCCAGCAATCAGAATCAGCATATTCAAGGCTGGTGAGCCTTTATGAGAGTCAGCACTGGAAAAATCGTTTCCAGAAATTAAAAGACAATGACTGTTTTTCTGGATGTTTTTTGGACAAGCGACTCATATTGTTTACATGCCTGAACGTCATCGAGGTATGTAACCACATTTATATTCTTTTATTGAGTCAGTGTGTGTCTGTGTGTTAGAGAGAAAGAGAGACACGAGAGAGAAAAAGTTGCTTTAACACCCACCATGCACATAAACCAGGCTATTACATATGTTCAGGATATGAAAAAAATGCATATTTCACTGGCCAGAAACATAAAATCACAATGTTTTAAAAAAAAAAAAAAGGCACGTGTGTGGTGCTTTTGGTTAACATGTTGAGCCAAGAGAAATGTGTTCTTTTACTGATATGAGATTTTTTAATTTTTATTTTAACAGGAAGAGCTGCAGCAAGTTGCACATATGTGGAACACCCACATAATACGCAGAAGCAGAAATGCAGTTGCTCCAAGTGGACGTCCGATTCTCATGTACACCATCCCTATCTTTTGGTGTAAGGCAGGATGGTTATCTTTGTGCATCTGTAGATAGGAATTTGTGTGTGATATAAAAAGATTTGTGTGTAAAAATATTTACACAATTACAAATTATTTTTGTTAAGGCTCTGGTTACAGATACAAAGCAAAAAAACACGTGTGAAACTCTGCACTCAAGTTTCAACTTACGAGTACGAATTTTGACCTCGATTTTTCTTCCTTTCAGCTGATTGGTCATGTCATGTCAATCACAAATTTACTATCCAATCAGAGAACAGATGGGTTGGCTCGTCGAGGGGTCGCTTTACTGAGCTGCAGGTCAACCCCTTTAGAAGGTAAACTAAATTAGTATTACGTCTCTTTCAGTTGCACAATGCACAAAGGGTTGAACTCATTGGATATCAATATAAACACAATTTAATTCATTTGTTTTTAGATAAACAAAGAAACATTGTGCTCAAAATAATATAGAGGAGGGAAGTGAGAGGAGGAGGGAAGTGAGACCCTAAGTGATGGAAGTGACGGGAGAAGGTAAGCGAATTATGCTGTAGGTGACGTCAGACGCTCGGAGATTTGGCGGGAAAAACAAAGATGGTAGCATAGAATTAAAAACTTTATTAGCTTTTAAAACTTCAAGTATTCCAAATACACTAATCACTTGTCATTTAACTAACCACATTTGTCCAACTATCTCCAACACCCTGGAGGACAACGAGGAGAGTTTAGACGCTCTCCAAGATTTCATCGACCGTGCTTCCATGACCTAGTAATGAAGAAGGCCCAGAGTGCATCTTCCCCGGCCAAAATTGAGACGACGTCATTAAAAGTTCGGCCCCAAAGCGCTTACACCCACATTATTCACTCTACGATTCACAACAACTGGTGATAGCTACAGGTAGCCACATGTTGGCAGACGACAGAACAGCTGCATATCAAATTCAAATTCAAATTCAAATTCAAATTCATTTATTTGTCACGTACACAGTCATACACAGTACGATATGTAGTGAAATGCTTGGACAACTGCTCGTGACCTAAAGAAAACAAAAAAGGAAAAGGCTATGAATAAGATAGGAAATAAATATGAAAAATTAAAAAGGGTAAATTTAACTAGGAAGGAATAAAATATAAATTAAGGTTAAAAATGAAATAACTGTACAACACAAATTAGAATGAAGGGTAAATTTAACTGGGAAGAATAAGATAAAATATATAAATTAAAGTTGAAAATAAAATAACTGTACAACAAAATACACAATATAGAACTATATAAGAATGTATGAAGAAATCTAAATATAAATAAATATATACACAATAACAGCAGCTGTACAAGTATTAACCGGAAATGAAGAATATAGTGACCAGTGTTGTGCAAAAACAAGTCCATTGACAGTCGCAGTTGCGTGTAAACATTGTGTTTGCCAAGGCAAAGACCTGTGCAGGGCCTGGGTGATTGGAACCGAGCGCCTGCCCGGTTAAGAGCCCCCCAGCAAGACAGAACTCAATTGATAAAGACCTATCAAAAATGATTGCAAGAACAAATAGCTCAGAAGTGCATTTAGCGTGTTTATTGTTGTGTGTCGTCTAGCCTGCCGCTGCTGTTGGTTTTGGAGCGGCAGGCTAATAAAACATTTGACAGTTTTAAAAAAAATTCTAAAAAACATAATAAATTAAAGGTTAACTAAGAAGAGTGGTTAATCAGTAAGCTCACCAGTGTCATATTCCATGCTTACGCAAACTCCCTGTTAAATATAAACAGATCTCCCATGTGTGACTGTCCTGGGTCTTGGAGCCAGGCTTTTGGGTTGCTGGCATATTAAGTTCTGTTTTTATTACAGTTTGATTTATCCTGTTCTATTAGTATAGTTTTACTCTTAGTTAGACTTTGCAGTCTTAATCCCAATTGATATTGTCTTTGAGTTCTTCTTTCAACAGGGCTCTCTGTTGCTTTATTTGTGTAGTTGTAGTGTGAACTTCATAGTTCTCATAACCCTGAGTCTTGTTGAAATTTCTTTTTGCTTCTAGTTCCTTGACTTGCTGCTGTCTTGTATTTTTTTTCATTATTTTATAGTTTTTATATTATATAGAGCAGGATGGAATCTTGTGCCACTGTGATCTTAGCAGGTTTAATCTTAGCTCTGCTGTGGATGTTTAATATAAAACACAAAAGGAACTGGCATTTGCCTCCAGGACCCACCGCACTTCCTCTCATAGGAAACCTTCTACAGATAGACAAAAAAGCACCTTTTAAAAGCTTTGTTAAGGTAAGAGTTCACTTTTTTAAAATATTTGTGCTGGTTTTTTAAGTTGTACAATATATTTTCCGTAATTTGAGGAGACTCGCACACTTTTAATAAACACACTAATTTAACTTTAACAGTATGTTGGGATTTAGACAAAACTTCAGATGAATGTTGATTTATTATTTAAATTCAATAATCTTACATATCTTTAGTTCAGTGAAACCTATGGGCCAGTGATGACAGTATACCTAGGCTGGCAGCGGACAGTAGTTCTGGTAGGATATGATGCTGTGAAAGAAGCCTTGGTGGATCAAGCAGATGACTTCACAGGCAGAGCACCAACTCCAGTTCTACACAACCCTAACAAGAAATATGGTAAAGCGTGATCACTCAAATATGTTGTCTTTGTCAAGGCACAAGTGATTTTGTTTCCTAGTGCTTTAATTCTTTCATGAACAGCATGGCTTCTCTTCCATTACTTTGATAAGTGGTTTAACCTTTCAGGTATAGGGAGCAGTAACGGGGAACGCTGGCGTCAGCTGCGACGCTTCACAA
>NW_024583463.1:40591-60671 GCF_018398535.1 Haplochromis burtoni
AAGCTGGAGGAGGTGGCTGGGGAGAGGGAGGTCTGGGCCTCTTTGCTTAGGCTGCTGCCCCCGCGACCCGGCCCCGGACAAAGCGGATGACGATGGATGGATGGATGGATGTCAATTGCTTGCTCATAGAGAATCTTTTGATTGTTGGGGTTTTCTCTGCATTATTGTAGGGTCTCTAGCCTTACAACGTAAAGCACCTTGAGGTGATTGTTGTTTTGATTTGTCATCCATCCATTCGCTTCCGTTTATCCTTTCCAGGGTTGCGGGGACGCTGGAGCCTATCCCAGCTGTCATAGGGCGAGAGGCGGGACACCCTGGACAGGTTGCCAGTCTGTCGCAGGGCTAACACATAGAGGCACAGACAACCATTCGCACTCACATTTACGCACAGATTCACACCTATGGGCAATTTAGATTAATCAATTAACTTGTCCCCACTAACTGCATGTCTTTGGACTGTGGGGGGAAGCCAGAGTACCCAGAGGGAACTTCAATGATAGAGATGTAATGACATTGCTATTTTAGCTGTTACTCAAACTGTTTTTTGTCTTTTCAGTCAGATTTATATCTACAAGAAATGGTACAACTTGTTCCTTTCAGTGTGGATAACTCTAACAGGAAAAAGTTGTACTTTACTGTTTGTCCTGGCTGTCAAACAGTAAAGTAATGCCAAGCAGTAAGACTTTGGGTATTTTAAAGCAGTCATAATATAATTTTTAAAAAGTGATGCTTATGATAAAAAAAAATGAATGGATGTCTTGACTATAATAATCTGCTTGATACACACATTAAGCATGTGCATTTTCAGGTTATGCATATCCCCCTCTTGTACAGATTTGCTTCAAAATCCCTCCTCCCCAGACCCTGGCCTATGTCTGCACTGCTGCAGTTTGTTTGTTCTAGAGAGACAAACACAAAGTCATGTTGACAAAAGGATTTAATGTGTTAACCTTTAAACTGCATTCCATGTATGATTACACTGTGCACACAGGTGAAAGGGTAATTTCCAAAAGCAGGGCAGAAGACACTGAGAGAAATGTGGACGAGAAAGAAAACATTCAGTTCAGTGAGATCATCTTTTCTCAAATTTATGACACAAATCCAAATCTGAGAAAAAGAAAAGAAAAAAAAATACCCAATTTCCTTCGGGATCAACCTTCAGGATCAATAAAGTTTTATTGAATTGAACTGAAATCTGAGACTAATATGTTCTTATAAATGTCTGTGTGACTGGAATCAGACTGCTGACCCAGTTAATATCAAGTCATCATGGCATGGAAAAAGTGATACAACACAGACAGTGTTTACAGGAGTCGGGCTTATTTATGATTAACCTGAGGAGCATTGGCACAAAGCCAGGAAGCACACCTTTATTGATTGCTAAATTAGTCCTACAGATTACCCAACAGCTGATTAGTAAATAACAACATACTTATATTACAAACATCAATATAAGGAATTTGAAAGCCCTGTCAACTAAAAAGCAAATCCTCCACAGTCAAATGCATCAAAGTCGGAGTCTCCTTCGAAGTCGAAGCTGTTAAAGTGTGGGGAATCGACATCCTGGCTGCAGGCATGGAAGGAGCCCCCAGCAGAAAGCTCAGAGAAGCCCCCTGTGCTGTGGGCAATTTCTGGGGGTCTTGTGGCAAGGGGAGAGGAAGGGGAGCAGGAATTGAGGTAGCCCAAAGCAGAGGAGGCTGCTGCCCCTCCCATCAGTAAGCATACTGCCCTCACTGCCCGGGCATCACTGCTGTTGCCATGGCGAAGACAGTCGGACACACGGTGAGGTGGTGCCACAGAAACACTACGCAGAGGCTGCCGTGACACATTTGCTGTAAAAGATGTAAATGTTGTTAAATTCACAAATTTATGTGTCGTTTGGCTTATTTACCAGCCAGACAGCATATATTATACTAACTGGCTACTATAATACTATTATACTACTACTGGCAATAGTGTATATGTGTGTACTAGACTTAGTATTCATAAACTACTTAAATTAAATGGGACACAGTAGAAATACAATTAAGCTATATTTTTCATTACTCAAAATTAGATCAAAACACGATTAACCCCAACTCTGCCTCTGTGTGCTCTTTGTTATGGCTTTGCAGGTGCTTAAGGACACCATCTGCCATGCTCAAAACAACAGAGCACTAAATTATAAAGGAAAAAACAGAAAGATGAATTGTCCAAATGCATCACATTTAGCAAATTAAATTAGTCAGAGCTTCAGTAATTAAGATGCAGTTGTAACTGTAATAAAGCAACAGCTGTGTGACAGATGTGATAATGTGTAGTTTTAGGCATAAATGCTTCAGAAATGTGTATTGTCAAATTTCTGAATGTGCTTCCCATTTGTTTTATTCACAAATCGTTTTATATCCATTAGTTCATTAATTAACCAGATTAGAGTTTTTGTTCATTTGTCTTGTTTTTTCTGTTTTGTGAAATTAATCAGCACCCTTCTTCAATCTACTGTCAAGTAATTACAAATGGCCTAAGAGCTGACCTTGGTTTTGCCCTCTCTCTCTGAAGGAGCCTCCCCGTTCAGTGACCCTAGTCAAAGGAGGGGTGCCCTCACCAACCCTTGGTGACCCGGGGTCTTTATCACTGGCAGAGTCGGGCAGGGGGTCTCTATCTGTGATGCAGGGAGTGAGGCTGCGTTGTCTCTGGAGTGTCAGGGGTGACATGACACCCTAGCAAATTGGAAAAAGTAAACGTTATTATATGACAGAAATAAAGAGTCTACAATTGGAACAGGAATCTAACAAATGAGCAGTGAGAAACATAGAGAACACAATTTGTTTTAATATTAAATAAAATAGTGCTACCTAACTCACCTCTCTCACTTTCCTGATGACTTTCAGCCAGAGCCTGTGAGAGATAATGACATGTCATGATGTTTGAAACAGATCCAAAGTTTTATTTTTTTAACAGCAGAGAAGCCTGATAATCACGTGCAGTAAATTTATTTGGTAACAAGTAGAGCAAAGGAAACCTAAATTTCAGAATGTATGTGTGTGTAAATATGCCACCATGTGCAAAACAACTGATACTGAATGGGTAAAGGACTTCTGAGCTCCAGAGGGAAGGAGACAAAGAGAGAGCGAGAGACCTACGTGCAGTCGTCTGGGTTGTCTGAGAGCAGCAGCAGGAACTTGTTCTGTGGCAGGATAAGAGCAAAGCAGCAGTCCCTCCTGCCCCCTGGAGGCAACTTGGGCAGGTCAAGTATTTCTCGTCCCTCTGCAATTGACTCACAGCTGCTATGTAGTGCTACTACTTGGTCTGGAGGGGACTCTGCATCCCGGCACACCAGCAGGTTACCCTCTATGGTCAGCACAAGGTACTTCTCCTTCCACTGCTTAAACATGAAGCCGCCTCCAGAAAAAGGAAAACAGTACAAGTAGGCTCATAAATAGGAGATGAATCAAAAAGTGCCAGAACAGCCAAAACAAGCTGAACAGGAGGTCCTTCTGACTAATCAGACAAACAAGTCCCAGAAAAACAACTGTAAAAAAAATAACTGTAGCAAAAGCACAGAGAAAATGTTATGTTATGTTCTGCCATTTATCATATCATCTGAAGTTGTTTTTTCTGAGGCTTTTCAGTTTGGTGCTGTTTAGTCAGAAGTCTCATGTGTTTTTCAATGGAATGTGATGTTTTTTGTTTATGGTTTGACATCTGAGACCGTTTGATCTGATGTCTGACGATGGTTTCCTGAAACCTGAGGATGTCCTAAAATGTACACCATAGCACTGATCAATGACAGTTGATCTGATCTCACTCCCTTTGTTTGTCAGTGTTGTTAGTTTCGGTCATTACTGTTTATAAGGTTAGGGAAACTGGCATTCAGCTGACACTGAAGAAGTCACTTGGATGAGTGACGAAACATTTGTTGCACTGAAAATGTTACATCCACATGAACAGAATCAACTTTTTGAGAATTCCTTACCTGGATGATTGAACATGAATCAAGATACTTCCGTATTAGTAGTAATGTTACTGCTGGCATTGTATGTCCAGAACCATAACGGTGTTGTTTGTTTGGTTGTATGCTTGTACTTTCACTAACTTAACTGAAAGTTTCACAAACAAATAACACAATTGTTTAATGAGCAGGTTCTTTGAGAGAAATGTTCTATTTTTGTCAGTTTCAGTGATATAATTGGATACGTATTGCAGTGGCATAAACACAACTATAACAATGTCCAATAAATTGTTTGGGGGGTTTTAAGAGCACAAACAGCAGCCTCAAAATCACACTGATCAAAAATTACAACAGTCAGAGAAAGTCACAGGATCAACTTATGAAAACAACAACAACAATACCAATAATAATACAAAAATAATGATACCTTGTCCTTGAAACAAGGCAGATCCATAATATCAAAAATCAATAGAAACAGCTTGAGTCAAATGTAATGCGTTTTTGTATTAAAAAGTAACTGAAATATTCTCATTTTTGGAACAATGAGTTTTCAGGACAGGACACACACGACGGTGTTAGACTGCAGACAGTAGAAGGTGAGCACATGTTGACAGACAAGATCTGCTTTATTTCTCCATACAGCGGATTAAAGCAGGTGGATTTGCAAGCGAGCAAGAGAGGGGGGTATAGGAATTTTTGATTGATTGTTTGTTATTATGGCGTCTACTATACCTGGGAATACTAATATGACAACAACTGCATTAATTTGACTGCAGATTTCAACCTTTAGATTAATATCCCTAAATTTTATTAGCTCTATTAGTCTGCATAAGTCAAGAGAGGAAGAAAAACATTTGAAGTACCAAAATAGCTACTTAACTGTTATCAACTGTGACACCACTCTGAAATGAAAACAAGGGCAATAAAAAACAGATGTAATATAAGTAAAGAGAGACGCTGGCCAAGAGCCGATTCATGACTTGGCTTGAAAATCATACTGGCTGGCTCTTAGGCTGACATTGCTCATGTAAGAGTTGGATTGGTGTTCTGAGACAGTGTTGTTTTCCACCGATTGTGAAGTCAGCAGCCATATAATCTATACTGGCTTTAAAAGAATAAACACTAAGAATTTATTACACCTTGGAGAAAATAAGCATAAGACAATCAGAAAATCTAAATTAAAGACATAGTTTGGTCATATTTGACAGCAAAGCAACTGAGATCTTCAAAAAACCTATATAGTTACTAACTTTGGCCTAATTTGCAGAATGAGCACAAAAGGACAGTAAACAAAATCAGACCAAAGCATTCACATCAAACTTTACATGACGACTGCAGAGGGGTTACTGTGGATAAAAGGATAGAAGCAGCCCTACCATATTTTTTGAGGAAGCCTCGATGAACACCTGCTGTGCTCATGTCTGTGGTCATCACAGCAACAGGAACTGAAATGAAAGGCAGAGCACTGATGCTGAAAAATAGGGTAAGAGAAAGAGGGAGAGGGAGAAGCGGGAGAGAGAATAATCCCCACTATTTAGGCCTTCCCTCTTTAAACCCATGCTGTTGTGAGTGGAATTGGAGCCATGCCTGGTTATGCACATATAAACATCATATGAGCATAAGAGGCCCAAATAATCATCACAGCAAAGCATAAATCCCACCAAAAAGATGATTTATGGTTTATACTGCAACCATTACCAGATGTCATGTTGGACACCCTCCCTGAGCAACATACACACACACACGCTTCAATTTCCAGTTCCACACAGAAAATATGAGAGGTGCATAATTGCTTATCATTAAACTGGTAAACCTGTCAAACCTGTATCTTAGCGCATCCCTGCGCCCTTGGATGGCTTCCGAACAAGGGCTCGGATCACCTCCTGCTCAGAGAGATTAAAACAGAGGGATTATTATTCTTGCACAGCTGGAAGCCTGTTGTTGCACTGCTGTGGATAGGCCCAACCAAGATTTTAATCTGTTCAAACCTGGAATATGTGGCCCCATCCAAGTAACCACCTCTAAGATATTACATGTCTTTCATCATCATATATCCAAGTGAGATTAAATGCTATTCACTGTGACATTCTGGGTTTGCTAATCGCTGTTAGAATGACGTTATGTAACAGGAGGGATCTTAGAGAGACGCTCCCATGCTTTGATGAAACTGGTCTTCAATAAATGGGTTGTAAGGTGGTGGTAGTCTGAAAGATGTGGGGGCTAAATACAGGAAGCAGATTTCAGCAAGCAATGTGAAAATAAATGGGCAAAAATATATACACACCTTCAGTGTACATTGTATATTGTACCTTTAACACCTTGAATACATGAGGCTTAAATCTTTGACCTCTGGTTTAGTGATCTGCCTACAGTAATGTGTAACATGCCACATGGGATCACCAACATGCCAAAGCATTTGTTTGAAATTGTTACTGCAGCCCTTGATGCGTGTCTCTAGGTTTTTGTTCACAGACATATCTGTCTCTGTTCAAAGTTTATGACAAGCAGAGCTATTGAGGAGTTAGTCAAAGCCAGGAGATGACATAAAATCAGATAATCCCACTGGAAATTTTATTTTCCCATCAGACAGCTCCCTTTGAACTCTATGTGTGACAGAAAAACAGGATCTTAAACTGTAGCACATAGATATGATTAGCTTTGCTGTCTGTTGCTATTTCAGTGTTCCTATTACTGGCTAATTTCACCAGTGAGCTGAAAATAAAACAGCAGAAAGCTCTCATTGCGAGGTTTAATCTTGTTGCACACCTCTCCAAGCAAAGAACAAACATGAAGTAATAATATCTGGTGTTTTTGGCCTGGTTTAGTCAACTTTAAAATAAAAACTGACATCAGTACTGATAGAAGGATGTTAATTAAATTGTGCTTTCAAATTATTTGGGAGTGTAGAAAAAAATCATCATATTAAGTATTGAGTATAAAATCTTTTACACTCTATGGCTGAAGTAAACTTTCACCGTCTGCTTTTTGTTGAGTCCGTCTGTCTTCAGTCTGATGGAGTGCAGCTCAATTTGATTTAAATCAGGGGATTGACTCTACTATTTGAGGACATCGCCTTTTCACCCTGTTAAGCTTTTGTGTTGTTTTTGCACTATGTTAGGCATTGCTGCCCTGCTCAAATTAAATGTTTTCCCAATAGGTTTTGTGCATTTGGCTGAATCTGAGCTCACACTCTTGTATAGCTCAGATTTATCAGCAAATGCCGGTGTTAGATCCACTGGCAGCTATACTCAAGTCATAACAAAAACACCAACGTGTTTGACCGATGAGGTCAGTTTGGGTCAGGAGCCTAAGCTGACCGCCTTTAAATGATCTTCATTTAGGTTTGTTCAGAGACTTTCTCAGGACTGATTGTTCTTCCATGAATTCAGTTGCAGTTTGAACAAAATCACCAGCAGGGGGCATAAGAGCCTTCAACTTCAGGCAGTCAGTCACTACAGTCTATTTTAATGAATCATCAGGGTTGAGTGGAGCAGTTTGGCTGTCAAGTCTGCAGTAAGGAGAAGGAAAAAGAAGAGGCCCTCAGCTCATTATCCGCACCACCGGGGGGATGTGTAGCTGGGAGAGTAGCAGGAAGGTGTTTCTCATGTCTTCCAGCCAATAGACACTCTTCTTCGAGACAAGTTGTTTTGTTAATAAGCATTTGAGATTATCAGGGATATGAGCTCAGCACTAGCCTACTACTCTGTGAGTAGCTGGGGCCCATATAGTTTGTTTTGCCGGTTAAAGTGTTTTATAACCTAGACCATTCGCTTTTAATTCTGTTAATCCACTTGAGCTTCGTGTAAAGGTCTTTAAATCTTTGGGTCTTGGTGTGTGATGAATCAGATTTTAGCGTGACTTGAACCTAAACACTCCTTGAGTCCTAGACCTGATGCCCCTCCCCCTTTATATCCAAACATTCACTCCTTCCAGGTCCAACTAGCCACGAAACTTTGTGTTTTGGAGTTGAACACCCCGCTTTCTTATGCAGGACCACCCTCTGCGACCCTCTTCCCTCCCTCCACTCTGTGCTTCTATCAGGGAGCAGTGAGAGCACCATTGCTCAGGCCCCGATTGAAAGGAGAGCATATACAATGGGGTCTTTCTCAGTGGCTCTCTGTCTCCATTAAAAACCCTGGGAACACAACACTGTCCGCAGAGCTACTCTTAAAGGGGCAGTCGGACTGAGTTCTTCGCAACCTGAGTTCCAGCCCATCTCATTGTTTTCAGAGAAGAAGAAAAAAAAAACAGAAATATACACAGCAGATCAATTCATTCATGAATGATATGAGAACCCTGCAGGGACTTCTCTCACGCAGCAAGAAGCATTTCCTCTCGCACACACAGAACACACTTCAGACATCGCGATCTACAACAGTAACTTAGATGTAAATCAAGGAAAGCCGCAGTTATTTAGACTACAGCTGAGAGTGCTTCAAATTGTTATGACTGAATCCGGATTTTCAAACAAATTCCCAGACATCGTGATGGTGACTCTGTTTGTGTAGAATGGAGTAAATGCAAACAAAAATAGTTTGAATATTTTTCTGTAATGCGTTAATGCGTTTTTGCTGACATCACGTTTGCTTTTGACTGGTTGGAATAACAAATCGACATGTTCAAATGTTTTAAACAGCAGCAAGATAATGAAGAATTAATAACAAAACCTGCTAAACCTGGATATGGTATTTTAATAGTAGTACTGTTAAACATTTATATGTTTTAATTATTATAAAACAGTATACAGAAAAACAATAGATGTGGGTAAGCAATTAACTTTGACAACGCGATTAAAAAATATATATTTTTCTTAGGAAAAAAAGAAAAAAGTTTATTATTAAAAAGGCAGGTCTGTAACATTATGCTTTCTTATTATATGTGCATGCTGCTGTCATGTTGCACACACTGAAATGCACAGGGTTGTGTTTTAAACAGTGTTTCAAGCGCGAAACGGTTGATTTACGGAGACATTTACAACTTCTGGGCATCCCTGTGTAATTAAAAAGCGAATGGGAGATTGGGCCGAGACAATCAGCATGCCGCAGAGTTTCTCACATCCTTTGAGAAAAGGAGGGAGACTGTGGAGAAGGGGGAGGAGGATGAGGAGGGTGGAAAGAACTTGAGTTGAGGAATTTGAATCGTGTTTGAAAGGGGGAGAGGGATAAGAAAGCCAGGGGAATGTCTGGAGTCGCAGGGAACCTGTAGGCAGGATAGAGACTTTGGACAACCGGCTGCAGGAAAGACTGGTTTAAAAATATGCTCTTGATCGCTAGAAATAGACTCTCGTTTGGACAGGAAAAGTTTAGAGCGTCGTTTGCTGTGCGCTTTTTCATGGTAGATGAAAGTTTTTGATGGAGACGGCCTGCTCCGTTTGAAACCAACCAAAGCAACAGGATAAGGGAAACTCAAGAGTTTGTGGCAATTCAGAGACTTTTTTTAACCGCATGTTTCATAAAATGGGGAACTGAAACGCGAGGATTCGCATTGTTTGGGTCTTGATTTGTGGATACTCAACATTTTCAGCACCTGCCAAGTCAGAGAAATTTTTTCTTTTTCTTTAGAGCAAAACGTAACTTTGAATCTCTGAGCTGCTGCGATGCGGTAATGGAGTCTGGTGATGTTTCCAGGATGACTCTTCTCCTCATGAAGCTCTTTTTCCGAGGTCATTTGTTTTCGAGAGAAAATATGAATTTGTCTAAATGGTCGTTTGTGATTCTCACCGTCATGTTTTCGGTTTGGATACCAACATCTGCAGATTCGCTGACAGGTAAGGTTTAACTGAAACGGGGCGCTTTTTTATTTACCCAATATGCCTGTTAGTTGTGTGCAGGGGGAAACATCGTAAAGAGCAATTAGCACAGTCAGCTCTCTGCCTCGTTAACTCAATTTGTTTTTGGCTAACCACAGCTGCAGGGGCGTTCAACATCTGGCCAACATAAAAAAAAACGTTATCAAAGGATATTATTGTATAATAGTATACAATAATATCAATCAAAGGATTGATATTATTGTATACTATTATTATATTATAATACAATCAAAGTAAGTGAAGGGGAGTTTTACCTGACAGGTAACAACCAGTAACACTAACTGCTCAAGGGCAATGTTTCTGAAATCAGGTGATCAATGTTTATTCATGCTGGGAGTTCAAGCGAACAAGATTTGGAATTTGATAGATGTACTGAAACAAGTGAAAGGTGGGCATTTAATGTAAACATCTTGAGACATGGGTGAATCATAATCAGCAAAGAGAATGTTTGCTGAACGCCAAAGATGAAAGCCAAATTTCTGCTTTCTTAAGAAAATAGTCTTTCTACACTATACAGAATCATTTCAAAAGTATGTTAATTATCTTTTAAAACAAACTTTACTGACTGTTTGGGAACTTTCAATTGCACCCAGTTGATGAAAACAGTATTCCTACATGGACGTCCACCTGTCAGCTTATGTGTTTTGACAATTGCGGTCACTCTGTCTCTTGGGCAGCTGCCCTAAGTATATGTATGACTAGCAGGCAGGGAGATTACGAGACACCGATGTGAAGAATGGAGAATTTTATTCGGATGTCTCAGTTCCTATTTGGATGTGAGGATCTGAAGGATGAGGAGGGGTTCAGGGGGCCAAATGCTTTGGTTTGTGAGTCAGAGCTTGTCTGACTCAGACTCCAATCCAATGATGGATGGGGTACGAGGGCAAGAGTAGAGAGTTTGGAGGGGAGGTGGCAAAATGTATAGTGATGAATGGCATGAAAAGGAGAAAGGGCAAAGGCGTGGCAGTGAATGGATTCCACACTGTTAAAAATGCAGGAGGATAAAGCAGGGAGGGAGAGGAGGATAAATGCTTAAGACTGTGTCAGACATTTTTGGTATGTGCACAACCAATGACATTTAACATCTGAGCATTCTCACAGAGTGGAGAGTAGGAGTAGAGGCAGGGTGGAAAGAAAAGATCAGGGAAAAAGTGGGGGACCTGAAGGGAATTCGGGGAACAATAGGGAGGCGATGAAGTAGTTAGGCACCAATGAATCAGTGGAGACAGGCCACACACAAACAGAGACACACAGTTTGTCTGTAGCCTCCCCTCTCTGTCTGTCTGCAATCTTGTAAAATGTTTACAAGGTTATTATTATATGAATTCAGCAAAAAAAAGATACAGAGAGAGAAAATGAGGCTTTTTTGGTTCAATGCACTGGAGGGGGAGGAGGACAAAGCCAGGGTCACGTAGAATATTGAAAGAGCTCAGCCAAGCTTAAAAAATAAAGGGATGAATGACTTTTAATGCCAGAAAACACACAGAGACAAATAGGTGGGGAAGCACACACTCTGTCAAGACATGTTATAGTTAAGAGTAAAATAAGTACTGCAAAAAGGTGCATTTTAAATCTGTTTTTGGTTGTTGAATTATGGCCATTTATGTGTTATAATGAAATGGGTCTTTGGGGTCTTTGTAAAGGGTCAAAGGTTGAAAGGTGACCATGAAATAGACGAGGAGGGCGTGTTGACAAGCTTGAGAAAATCTTGCTTTTTCATTCTTGCTCTGAAAACTAAGTTTGCTCATCCTCAAATGATTTATGTTTTCTTTATCTACAAGGAGTTGCCTTGGCTTGGTTGGTTGAGTGGATGCTTTGCATTTTTATGTGATACTGCGAAAAAAAGAAAAGAATTCTTGTATCACAAATCTGTGCACATCTTATGTGCGCTTGCCAGTTTGATGGTTTAAAGAAAATCTGGGTTTTTAAGTTACGTATTCTAATTCATTATCATTGAAAGTTTCAGAAGGTAAAAAGAAAGAATGATCCTCCGTTTTCAACATTTTTCTGACATCAGACATCTATAGGCTGCAGGTCTGTGAATATTGTTATGAAGAAGCTGTGATTATAATTACGTTTAGTTTGTGTTGGGCTCTCAGTTCTCAGACATTGTTTAAGCAACATAGGCAACCTTCCTCTAACAAGAAGCCATTGTCTCAGTATCAGTGCTGCCCTTCTCAGGTCAGCTTCACTATCAGTAGGAGCACGAGATAACCAGAGTCTTTCAAAAGCTCGGGTTATCATATCCTGGCAACTGCAAAAGTAAGCCTGTCACAAGCAATAAATATTTATCAGACAGAACCAAGTGAAGACTTTAGTGCTGGACATATTAGCTGATTGATTAATAGGACAACAGCAATTCTGTTTATGATTTAATGTTCCAGACATTTATTAAACCAAAATTTGCTACTTGCTGCTTGTGGATTGTGGAGATTTACTACTTTTCTGTGTTTTGTGTCACTGTGATTTAAATATCTTTGGGTTTTGAATTGTTGTTTGGACTCTTTCACCTTAATCTATGGGAGTTTGTCTTAGGCATTTTCTTTATTTTTGTTTTATATTGGATAGATGACATGATTAATGTAGCTAATCTAATTATGTGAATTAAACTACTGAAAGGTGTCATGCGCATGCATGCAGAACAATCACAGTTGAGTCAGGACCACTTTAGACCAAAAAAAAGAGTGAACCTTTCATTTCTAGTAATGACTGTTTGTGGTAGAAAAATTATGTCCTATGAAAGAAACAGCAAGACAAACATGTACAGCTCAAAGCAAGCATCAACAAAGTGACAACATACGTCACATTAAGGTCAAGCAAAAGATGAAATGAAGGCACTCGGGGTCACGGTGGGTTGCAAAGCAGCTTGCAGGAGCAGGACATGGTGTTGCCATATCTGCCTGAAGAATGCACAGAAGGGTACCATCTGAGCCAGCAGTAGGTTTTTTGGGCTGGACTGAGATCAGCTGTTATCAGTTGATGTAACAAGACTGCAGACAAAGCTAAACATTGTCTGAAGTAATGCTACGCTCAGTTTGTAGCTGCACAGATTCTATAGAAAAGAGAAGAGTGGGAAATCTTGTTCTTTGAAGATACGTTTTCAGTTGCAGTTGGACTGCAAAAAATTTGCATTTGAAAAATGCTAACCTGTTCTTCTGCTTCTTTCCTCTCTCAAAGATTTGGAGTTTGTAAAGAGTCCCACTACTGTCATCTCTTCACTGGGCAAACCTGTTACACTGCAGTGCAAATTGAATGGTAAAGGGAGTGAGGACGTGGAGTCCCCTGATGTGATCTGGCTGAAAGATGGTGTGCCACTGGAGCATGCAGAAAATAATCAGTACCAAGTTCTCACTGGCAGCAACAGTAGGACTATCATAAGCACACTCAGGTAGGATGCAGTTTTGGCTGCTAACATGTGGAAGTTTCTTTTCGTTTTAAGATTTAAGGATTATGTATTGTGAAGCAGTCACACCTGGTCTAAAAATGTGTTTATTTCCTGTTCTTCCACCCCGTCTTGTTTCTAGCTCAAACAGGGCTGTTGCTGGATTATGTCACCATGTTGACTTCCACTCTCAGTAGAGAACCAGAGAAATCAATTCTCAAAGAAATTATGCAATCCAAGGAAAATCACATTTGTCTAATCTGCTGTAACTTGAAATATTTTATTCAGGCTTGACTGAATGTTAAATTTAGAAAGGAAGCATACATCAGCTCCCTGTATTACCAGTTTGCTTTGACATTTTTTGCTCTTTACAAAACCTTTGAAAATATTCCTCTTTATATACATAACAGAATTGAGAAAGTCCAGCTCCCAGACATGGGCTACTACAAATGCGCTGTTCGATCAGGAAGCAATGAGACCTTTTCTGATGAGGGTGGTATTCAGCTGGAAGGTGAGTTATTAAACAACCACAGCTACAGAAGTCTATAGATTTGGATTGTTTAAAGGAGTGGAGACCCTGACTCAGCTAAGTCTTTCTCAGGCCTTCCTCATTTTTCTTTGGAGCCCTACCACATGACTGTCGTGGCGAATGTCTCCTTCAGCCTTCACTGTGCAGCCCACGGGCCTCCTGAACCAGTCAGGGTCATCTGGCTACAGGATGGCCATCCTCTGAATGTTTTGACGGATCCAGTGGCCCTCTCACCCTCAACCCTCAACCTCACAGGTATCATGTTTTACTCAGTCAAGCACAACAGCCTAGTTAGTCCAGTTTAAACAAACAGATTTCCCAAATCCTCATTTTGCACTGACAGTGAAATGGACAGGAGAAAATAAAAACAATAACGAATGATCAAGTTAAAAAAAGTTTTTAAAAAAAGAAAGAAAAAATTCTCCCCAAACTTGACATGTTGGCAAGAGAAGTGGGTCCTCGCATTTTAAAAACTGAGAAGATTAATTACTTAAATGATTAATGAGTTACAAATGCTAATTTCTGCAGGTAAAAAAATAAATAAATATGGGAATTAAATATTAGACGAGTAAAAAGTCCTCCTTCAAGAGGTTATGGTTCAGAGTTGAGTTTTTGAATCTAATCTATTTAGACTGGTTATAATGACCTGCTTCAAAAACTGTATAGCAACTATCTCCTGTGTTTGAAAGACTTTCAAATCCTCCTTTCATGGCCAAAACAATACTACCGAATAACCACCCTCCCCAGAGAGAGCCAGGCTGGCACATTGCCAGTGAATCCATTGAGGACATGCCTTGTGGTTTTGTGGGTAAAAAGGAGCAGCAAGCACAGAAAGGACAATTGGGAAGTTGGGAGATGGAAAATTGATGTGCAGAGGACATAAGGAGATAAAAGAAAGAAGGAGATAAAGGAGGGGGATTCTGTTGCTGCTTGAATGCAAACTACAGATGCCTGCCAGCTAGCCTACCAGTGGTAGGCTGAAAAACAGAGGAGGCTGAGTCAGAAGGAAAAAGGGAGGAGTAAGGAGCAGTTGAAGTTCAGTTGAAGGCTCTGGTTTGACTCATCGGAGCAGGCTTCATGGTGTTGACTAGGACCCGATTGATGGTAACCTACACTCACAACTCTGGTATGGACAGCTGGCCTGGCAGACCACAGATCCAAACCAAGGCAAACACAAATAATCCTTCAAGGAGCCCATAAAGAAAAATGGAATGAAGAACATCCCAACCAGCAAGAAACCAAGAGCCATACATGTGTGGCTTCATGATTTGAGAAGTCCTCATAAACTGTTCTTCCTTCTTCTTTTTCTTTTTTTAATTGTGTCTTGGGCAAAAAAATCTATTCATCAAAATAAATTTATGTTGCATATTTGGTTTACTCCCCTGCTAAAGTCAACGCTTTCAACTTCCTTATCAGTTTCATTTCTCCTTCAGTTCTAAAGCATTTTGGTTATTCATGAACCATTAAAGTATTCACAATCCCAGTTCCTTTTAAGAAAGTTGAGAAATCTAATACTATTACTTTGTTCACAGAAAATGTTAGTCTAGCAAAAAAAAAAGTACCAAAGCCACGCACTGTCTTTCCCAGCTGACACTGTTGGTCAATACTGCACGGATCATGAGGTTCTTCCTAGTAACAGATAATGACATTTCCAGCTGTTAAAGGATGTTGTTTTGTGGTTTTCTGATGAGGAAGGAAGGAGACACGAGCAAGTGGCGCAATCTGGCTTGATGAGCAGTTCACTGTCGCACACAGCCAGTGGTCAGCTCACGCTCCCCTCCCTCCTTTTCCCCTCTCACAACCCCTCACTACAGCCAGCGAGGATCGTACCCCCTGTTCTTTTTCCGGCCACGGCACAATGGGGGCATGGTGCCGTCGGCGCAGGACAAACACACTGCATGATTCTGTCACTCTCAGCTTGTGGCTTATTGACAATGTTGGGGTGTTAGATAACAGTGATAAACTTGAATGTCACATGTTTCACTGTCTGTCTGTGTGTGTAGGCCTGTGTTGCATTACAAAATGCTCAATGTGTGAGCACGCTGTGAGTCACTTTGTCAGAGGACTCATTCTCTGCTGAATGTCAGTGTGTCATACTTGTTTTCCCCCTTCACGGGAGCCCCAGCTCCTCTTGAAGGCAGCAGCTCAGCATATTACACCTAGACTTCAGCTAGGCTGCACTCTTTGTTCTCCAGCCTACAAAGCAAAAAGCATTTGCAACTCCTGAAACTTTTGCTTTATCATGAAGCTGCAGTTTTGAAAAACCAAACCTCAAATTACGTCAAATAGCAGTTAAAACCAAAATGGGTTTTTTTTGATGATCTTGTGGAAAATAATATTGGTTATAGTAGCCAATTGAGAAAAAAATTATTTAATCAAAACTACATCCAAGTCCTAAAAATATTATGATTTATACCAGAATAAGCACATTTTTGATGCCTTTCAACCTCAATATCAGCAAATCTCCACCTACGCTTTATATGGCTTTTATTGGCTTGATCAAACTTAATATTATAGTAACTGATATTCTATCATTGAAATTCATACGACACTTTTTTTATCCTGCTCTTTCTTCCTCTCTTTTATTTGTGTTAGTACACAGCTTTGGTCAGCTCTCGTTGCTTAAACATGTGCAACAAGTAAACCTGATTTCTGCATGTATTTACTCACATTAAGATTCATTGTTCACAATGGAATAAAGTTAATTTCTTGAAATGTTTAGATAAGGTATAAAACTTTAACACTGTCTTGTCTTGCCAAAGCTGAAGCAGCTGCACATTTTTTCACTTTTTTACACCACAAATCAAAATGTAAAATCTGTAAGTCTTTCCTGGATTAACGACCATTACACTCTCAGGAAGAAGCACCCTACTACCTAATACTACTGACAAACAGAGGATGTTACTGAATGGGAACTTTTACCCTCATGCTATTCTCACTCTAGTTATATTTTTCTCACATTGACATCACATGCAACTCAGCATACTGAAGTGTTTCCTCCTCACACCTGGATGTTTCATTTCTCTGTCCAGGCCTGAACAGGACCAGCACCTTCTCTTGTGAGGCCCAGAACCGTAAGGGTGTGGCCAGCTCCCGATCTGGTACCATCACCGGTAGGTGTCAGCCCATGAAAGCAGTGTCACTTCAGCCATTGCTAGTTTATCTGCATATAATTATGTTTACATCTTTAATTTTGGGGGTTGTTTTTGTTGTTTAGTTCTCCCCAACAAACCTCAGGATGTGAGAGCTGTAGAGATCACTCAGTCCGCACTTCATTTATCGTGGGAACCTGGTTTCGGAGGTACTTACCAGATAGTCAACTGTTCTGTTCAGGTGAGAAAAACTAGACGTAAATGTGGGAGATGTGAATAGCACAACTAGCTCAGAACCCTAGCTGGAATAACCACAGCAGCTGTTTGTTGTTTCTACCTGTTAACAATTGATCGTTGACTCCTCTGTTTGCTAATTCTCGAGCCTTTTGCTAGCCTAGTTTTAAAGAAAAGAGATTTTGCTTTTCTTTTCTTGCCATAACTCATCCTCTACCCCTCCCTGCTTTATTCATGTACCAGTGGGTCATGTTTCACTCTGGGAAAGTGGCCTCTTGGACTTATGTAGGGCCGCTCCCTCCCTCTCTTTCTTTCTGTAAGTGTCTCTCTGCCACTATCATGCTTTGAGGCCGTTATAGCTCATAGCTGAGAGGAGGAAAATTTTCTCCTGGAGAAGGGAACACTGCAGCACCACCCCTAAACGTCTGGTTCTAATAAAGCTGCCCCTCATACCTCTTGATACTATTGCCCCCTCCCTTCCTCCATCTCTCTCTAACCCCTTTACCCTTGTAGGGGAAAAAGAAAAGGGGCCTACTTCAGGAGAATGGGGCAAAAAGCTGAATTTAACGGTTGTTTGTGTAGTGAAGAGAAACATGAAAAGGCAGTGGTTTAGAGAGGTGAAAGAAGGGAAGAAAGAAGGAAAGAAAGGCGTGGAGAAAGTTGTTAAAAGAAAACAGGAAAGGTCAGTGACAGCAGGTATTGTGGGTCTAAGCCATACAAGGGGGAATGCATGCTGGAGTGTGACTCAGGGCTGAGTTGTACTATTCGATTAAACACACTTGTTTTGCAGGCTGGACGGTGATTCATCGAGCTTTTACAAACCCACACACATTCATACAGTTCTCCTCATTCATGCAACTGAAGACATCCTCAGATGTCTAACTCATGCCATAAGGAAAAAGACTTAAGCTTCCTATAGCACATGACCTCTGACTGCTCATGGTTTTTTTTTGCTAATTCTCTAGTTCAGAGCCTTTTGCTAGCCTAGTTTTAAATTAAAGAGATTTTGCTTTGCTTTTCTTGCCATAACTCATCCTCTACCCATTCCTGCTTTATATGGTAAAACAGTACACATCAGCACCTGCTACAAATATGTTTGTGTGGCTGCTCATGTTTAGGCATATTATTTATAATGTTTTTAACTCCACCTGTGAACTCCACCCATCTCAAACAAGTTTGTTGATAATGAACAATGCTGCAGAACAATGGCCTAGACCAGCAACTTTAATGTGGTTATAAAATTGCTGCAAAGAAGCTTTTGTTTTCTAGTGTTCCTCTTTAAATGTGTTTACCATAAAGACTTTGCAGAGACAGCAGGTTTCTGCCTGTGATGTCTGGTTGGCGGGTTCTGCTTTTAGTCTACCTTGCTGAGTTTGGCTTTTGTTCAGAGCAGCAAAGGAACATTTTACAGCATTGTTAAAAATTAACACTTAATGACCCCACCACCAGCAGCAGCAACAAATAATATCTTAAGAAACTGCAGACAAGAATTCAGTTTTTTCCATTTTGTCTGCACAACCAATTCGCCTGTCTGTGAAGAAATTTAAATAAACAAGCAAAGCACAGAGATGCATACAGAAATTCCTTGATTTGTTAAAGAGATTGGCATGGCTCAAAGGGATTTTCTATTTTCTCCTTATATCGTTTTCAGTCATTGTTTGGACTCAAAAACAGCACATCATCTTCTTGTTTGCACGTAAACCAGTAAATCTGATTATTAGGAACCACTGTTTACAAAGTATACAAAGTATAATGTTTATCATCTTAATGTTCCAGGCCAAACATTCAGGAGAGTCCATCATAGCAGGCCCTCATCAGCTGATCCATAATCAGACTGTGTCCATGCCACGATCCTCACACATCATCAAAGACCTGGAGCCTCACACCCTCTATGCTGTCAGAGTGGCCTGCCATAGCAGCCAAGGCCCATCTGATTGGTCTCCCTGGGTGGAGCTACGTACCAAAGAAGGAGGTTAGTTTTGCAGAGTTGTTTGTTTTCACCAAGGATGTCTTGTCCGGATGTGCGCATCTTTTTATGTCGCTGCGTGTGAGATTATTTCTTCATAAGTATTTCAAGGTCAAGGCTCTGTGAACTGTAACCAGACCAGGACAGAATCTACACAGTAACAAAAACACCACTGAGTTGCTTTTTATGGTGTTTTTGTTCTGTAGTAAGGGTCATTTTTCTATAAGTGCATTTCAAACAAATGCCAGCGGGATACTTTTACTGCTAAATGTGCAAGTATATGCTAACAGAATGATGTCCTCAGTCACACTGAACACGTGTTAGTGTTGTTTTCTCAGCTAAGCCTATTCAATGGGACTAAAACAGTAATAATAAAGATGATGGCTTCACAGGGCCTAGCTGTTCTGTTCCAGGATGACAAAGTAGATTAAAGCCCAATTCATAGGTCTGGAACTCTGACTTAAGCCTAATTCACTTATTAGGTCTGCATATCTGATACTATGTTATGTTTAAGATGTAGTTAATATACTCCAGCTGTGTTTCATTGCTGTCTTATGCTTTGGGCATGAGTCACTTTGACTGTTTTCTGTCTTGTCTAGAATTCAAGCTGGCAAAAGTTCAGTGTTTTAGCCCCACGACCCCTTTTTTCTGGATCTATTTTAAGGTGGATGTAATTCCCTGCAGAGTCTTTTGAATTATTTTCAACTTGGATCATTATAAGTCAAGACTTATTCTGAATTCTGATAACATGAAGTTAGGGAATTAGTTTACAGTGCACCATTAGTCATAATATTCCTTACTGTGCCCCTTTTCCTTAATCTGTGTTTATGAAGGTTACCAGATGTGAGTGACTGTACCCTTGTGAACCCAGCTTTAAATATAAACTCTTGAAGTAGAAGGCTGACTGGCGCTGAGGGACAGAAAAGGCTGTGATGGGGAAAAGGAAGGTAGATGCTAAATTCTCCTGAAAGGCTTCAGTTAGGATTGCTGCACTCTGTCCAAACTCTAATGCTAGCCTGTGTTTGAGTTTAGACTGAGGTGGGATTTTCCATGCCAGCTCATGCTTTCTGTATCCCTGGATAAATAGGAATGGAGAGAGGAGACATGCCACAGGAGCAGTGATTGGGGGTTTCCATG
>NW_024583463.1:61290-78412 GCF_018398535.1 Haplochromis burtoni
ATTTTCCTTTCCAGAACACAGAGCGAGGCACTGTGGGAAAAAGGGAAAAAGTGGTGGTGGTGGTGAGAGTAGGGAAGGACTGGATGGAAGAGCAGAAAAAAAATGGGAGAAGCGGGTGCTTTGAGAAAACACTCATCTAGCTATTTTCCCAGTCTACTTTTTTCCCAGGAGGACGAGGGGGTAGGGCTGGTCAGAGGGAGAGGAAGCGAGTCGACCCATGTCACCCCGCTAATCCTAACGCTGCGATGAGATGAGATTTTACATTTATTGCGTTTCTTTACATACCACAAGTCTATTTTATTTGTCTGAAAAGAACCCCAGAATAAAAAAAAAATCACAAACACACAGACAGAATAAACAAAGAATCAGTTACTAAGAAACTAAATGGCTGTTAATGGAGTCCTGATTCTCTGTACACACCTTGCATAACGTCAGTCTGTACCCCCAAAGAGATGTAATAAACAGTCACAGAAGAGCCCGATTCACTGTCCCAATGGAAGTGAGTCATGATGACATACCCCAATGTGCACACGTGTCACGTTTAATCCTGCTTAATACTATTGCCAACAAAAATGCATTCTCAAGCATTAAATGACTCTTTTTCCCAGACAGACAGCAGTCGGTTGTGCTGTTAAATTGAAAGAAGGTGGATGGCCTTAAAAGTTAAGACATTTTTGATGACACTAACATTTGTGTTGCACATGTTTCCTGTGTAGAGCTTTCCTAGTTCTCATGCATGGGAACCAGTCAGTTTCTGGCTTAAGGATGACCTTTTTCCATACTCAACCACATAAAGGGCCTACAGCCTGTAAGAATGGAAAAAAGAATAAAGAATGAGGAAAGAGTCACATCCCTGCTTTCAAACAACTTTTCAAAATCTTCCAAATCTGATCATTTGACACTTTCTTCAACCCAACAGGATGTGAAACAGTAAGTCTGCTGTGGATTCAAATCTGAACCTTTGCTGTAGTGAACTAATTGTGGCTCAAGACTTTCTTTCTCAATCTCTTGCCAAGTCAGGGCTTGCTTTTCATTCTTTCAGAAGAATAAAAAACACGAGGCATTTTTGAAAAAGCACAAATAAACATCTCATTTCCTTTTTTGAAGTTTGCAAATCTAATTATTTTTGTCCAAGGGAAACTCTTTTTTTTTTTTTTTTTTAATCTTACATTTTACATCAACATGTCTGTTCACTTGAACTCGCCACTCCACGAACAAAGAACGGCATTAAAACAGGGCGAGCAATGAAGGAGAAGAAAACTTGGAGAGAAGATGATGGAATTGTGTTGGATAGAAGTCAGGGAAAGAGAGAAAATGAGAAGGAGAGCAAAAGAGTATGGGCAACAAAGAGGTGGAGAACGCAGAGAGAGAAAGTCCGACAGATGATTAAGCAAATGCGGAGCCGAACTGCTGGAACAAACTTGACTTAGAGTTTGCTTTTGTTGCCGCTGGCAGGAAGAATAAGGACCACATGTGGAAACAATCACCCGCCAAACGCTTCCTGATAACATCATCCATAGGGCTGGGCTGTGTTTCCCAAACGCACGGTGACTTAGCTCATGCGTGGGTGTGTGTGGGTGTCCAGCTTGTTTGTGTGACTTTGGGAGCATACCAAGAGTGAGAAGCAAACACAAAGTAAGCTTTAAACACTAACACAGGAAATAAGCCTTCACTTCTTCTTATTGAAAGTTTTCTTGGTTTTCTGTCCTAAACAGTGCATCAGTCACATATGCGCGCACACACACACACTAGACACACAGTGCATAAATTCCTCACACTATTTCTAGCATGTTATTCAGCTAGATTTTCTCTCCAGTGGGTATTTTGGTAGCCAGATGCCTTTTTTCCCCTCTCTTCTCCCAAATGCCAAAAACAAAGCCAGATAAATATGAATAAAACAATAACAGGAATGGCCAACAGAAAAGGAACTGCATGAAGTGAAGTAGACACAGGACTTTACTGAACCATAATGACAAAGAAAGACCCGAGCAGCTTCTGAACTTGACTAATCACCCCTGTCTGCGGTGCCCTCAGATGCCTTTTTGTCCTAATAAAGCCAAATTCTCCACATTCTTTGACATCTTCTCCCTCCAGCTGCTAGAGTTATCCACACCCTAGAGGCTCTAAGCTGTCAAAACAACACATGCCTGGCTAACTCCAGTCCGCCTGACACAGGCCACTTAGCACACAGTTAAAGTACTGATGGTACACTTACAATAATTATAAATAAAAATTGTTATGATTGTTTCCATGAGTCATTACAAATTGTGTGAAAGACACAAGTTAAGTGGACGGGTGCTCCCAGATGCACTGATTAATTCCACCTACCAGTGGGCAAGGTAACACAGAGGGATAAACAGGAAAACTGAGCAATCCTAGTCTGCAGGAGGGAGAGAGAAAACTGAGATGCTTCAGAGCTTCGTTGTTGTTTTTCTTTTTCAGTGCCTGAAAATCCACCAGCTAATGTGACTGCTAAGTTAAATGGGACGGAGGTACTAGTAATGTGGGAGCAGCCATCAGGAAAACTAAATGGGCAGCTGCAGGGTTACATGGTGGAGTACAGCACACCTGCTACTCAGCAGGTGAGGAACACATTCACAGTCAACAAAGTTGCTAAATTTACAAATGCATGGAGAAAATGTCCATTTTTCTTAATAATGACAGACCGATTTTTTCTTTCAGGTTGTCATCAATACCGGATTGGGCACTGAGTTCGCAATCAATCTGTCTGTCCCCCTGTCCAATGTCTCTTTCCGAGTGTGTGCCTATACAGGGGCGGGTCAAGGACCCTGGGCACCCGTTCAGACTCTGACACTCAACGTTCCTGGTGAGTAACAAAATCGTAATTCATTGCAACAGGTGTGATTAACGTATTATTCTTATAAAGCAATGATTTCGTTTGATGAAATTGTGGTTGCTAAAATATACTTGATATGATCTGTTTTAAAAAAGTCAAAATATTAACACGTGCTCTCTATTTTTTACACCAGCAGAAATGGGTGAATTTAGAGGTGAGCAATGACTGGATTTATGTACACATACAAACATTCTTCTGTCACCTCTCTGAGTAGCACACAATGACAGTGATAGTGGAAGTGAGCTCATGTTTTTTTTCTCCAAAACTGGACTACTTCTTCTTAGTCTGTTTCACTGTGTATTTTGAGAAAAAAGGGAACGAAGAGAAAAAAAAAAGAGAAGATGATCTCACAGAGAAGGGAAAGGGGAAGAGGGGTAAGGGGCTGAATGAGGAGAAGAATCATAAATATTTATAACTGGCAGGAGCAGTGAGAATCTCTGTTTGCTTTGTCTAACAGAGCTAGACAGACAGTTCAAACAACAAAATGGCAAATGAAAGGAGAAAAACAAGCAAGCAAAGTTGTGGAGGATGAGTATGAAAAGAAAGAGAAGTTGTAAACACTGGGTAGAGTTTGTGAGTGTTCAGCAGTAGATTGTGGCAGTGACTGGAGAGTAAATTTCAGTGTGGGAAATGGCACAGCAAAGTATTTCTAGAGTGAAGAAAATGACTATATTTTTAGGAAAAGAAGGACTTTTTGATTTAGCTTAAAGAGTTTGCTGTCACTTTCTTCACTTGATTCATACCATTATTCCCAACAATTCAGCATGTATATTTTAGCATGCTTTTTGTCATCTAGCTAATATAACTTACACAAATCATGTCTTCTTTCTTCTTTGATAAAATAACTTAATTACTGCTTTAAACTCCTAAATCCCCACTCCAAATTACAAGACCTACACTACTAAACGCTCATCTGTCTCCATCCACACCCTTTCCTTCAGGTCCATCATCGCCCCCAGCCTTTTCCTGGCACTGGTTTTATGTGGTGATGGCCATTACCGGTGCTGTGTCCATAGCTGTGTTCCTGGCTGTTTACGTGGCCAAGCTGCGGCGCAAGGAGACGCGCTTTGGGTGCGTAGGGTGTTACTGCTCCTTGTGGCTGGAAGGGAGGGACTCAGTGACTGTGCCAAACCAAAAAGTTTCAATTTTTTCTGGGTCTCAGCCCGCTTGCCTCACTTGCACACTTCTAAAGCATTTATATAAAGCAATAACATTTGTTTTGAAAGACTAAAAATAGCTTCGTGAAATGTAGCCCAAATCCATCTTTTCACTTTTGTTCACTGGCGTGACCTGACTTTGTGTTTTGCTCTGTTTCTTGTGATGTATCCTTTCACAGAGAGGCGTTTGAACCCATGATGGAGAGTGGAGAGCTGGTGGTCAGGTACCGTGCTCGCCGCTCGTACAGCCGTAGGACTACAGAAGCAACATGTGAGTTCCTCTGTAGTCTGCCATGTTTGGCAGAAAGCTGATACTCTGTATTTGCATCCAGCTGTCCTTTTGGCAGAAATAGGTACTCTTTATTAACAGCATGCCCAAACATGCCCTTAAAGAAAGAGACATAACAGGAACCAGCAGTTCTGTGGAAGAAAAGCGTCACACAATTACAGCTCTATTCTCATTATTTCAAAGCAAGAAAAACATCTTTAGTTTGTTTTGGTTGATCAAAGCCAGAAATGCACTGACAGGTAATTCATTTCCCACAGTAATAATAGCCCTTGAGAGTTCAGTCAGCTGACATACACCATAGCAACAGTGAGCATTTTATATCACATAAGGCAGTCTTTTAATAGGCCTATTAATTAGATGTGCAGGAAATGTAGTAATGAAGTTATGGCCTGTGCAATGAAGCATGAACATCAAAATTAAACTAGACTATTCAGATAAGCAAATTAAAGTTACATTTAATTTGATACTGGAGATGTTAAAAACAAGTTAAAATAACCGCTCCACATTTCCAAATTGGGAAAAGGCATGTGGTGTTGGGAAATAAAGTAACAGTGCCATTTAACTCAAACTGGTAGCATCATAGAAGCAGTAGTTTGTGTGCTTTCCCCAGCCAGCAGTCCCTGAGAGTCCTCGTGATTTGATATACCTGTCTTGCCATTGTAACCAGTACACACAGTATTTTAGTCCTCGTGGTCAAGTCTCAGCTTGCAATAGCCGCAAAGAGGCCAGGAGTAAGATAAAACTGCAGGGAAAAGAGAGAAAAAAACTATTCAGTGAGTAAAATAAGAGGAGCCAAGATACAGAGATGAAGAGATATTATAGACTCAGAGTGAATGAAGAAAGTTGCACTGGGTAAAAGGGAAAGGATCAGATTGGAGAGATTTGGACAGAATTAAAGCTGTGGACACTGACCGGTAATTTCAGCCAGTTCTCAGAGTGGAGTCAAACCCCGAAACTCTAGATGTTAGAAGCCTTGGCTAATAGCTGGTCACGCCAGCATGTGTTGGAACATGCCTGAAGACCGAGTAGATTGTTGTCCAATGCATGACAGATTGATGGTGTAGCAGCAGCTGGAGGGGATCTCTGAGCATGTTGTAGCCTTGTCACATCCTGGCCCAGATGTGAAAACAGAGCTAAAATGTGTAGCGCAGTCAGCTTACCACTATTGCTCAATGACAGCCAGCTGTGGAGTGAGTATTTAAACCAGCCTAATCCTCTGACCTCGTGTCCCTCAACCCAACCTGGTCTCTGCAGGATCACATAGACTTATAGAAAAGGGTAATAAACAAAACTGGGGTCACATATTCCCAACAGAGCTTTTAAAAGAATATTGCACTTTTTTGCATTGTAATTGAAGCACTTTTACTTTTAGTATGTTATATTATTTATTAGGTCCTGGTAACATTTTGATTCACTTTTAATGGTTTTGTTTTGTCTTTTAGACATAAAAGTATGTTAGACTTGCAACAAACACATGTACCTGAAAAAGTGCATAAAAAAGATAATGTACTATCTGAATGCAACTTCAAATAATGTTACTAACAAACTGATTAAAATTGGAAAGACTAATGCTCATTTTGGGGGAGTTTTACAAGTAAACACTTTGTTTTTGGCTTAGTGTCATGCATTGCGGTTTTGGGAAAGCTAGCGAGGCTGTTTGGCAAACTCAGGCTGTTATTCTCTCATTTCTGTGTTGTTAATTAAATTGCTTCAGGCAGCTAAGCAGCATTAAAATTCTTTTTCTCCCCTTTCTTCAGTGAACAGCTTGGGCATCAGCGACGAGCTGAAGCAGAAGCTCCAAGATGTGATGGTGGACAGACATAAATTAACCCTGGGAAAGACCTTGGGAGAAGGTAGTGCTCGATGTTTTGTTGTTTTTTTAATATACATATATTTAATCACAGGCTTTGTTAACACTTCTTTATCAAAATTGGTACATGTTCATAGACTTGTCTGCCATAGCACCAATGCAGGTTTCTACTTATCTCCTGTCAGACAAATATGTTATATATTTGTATAGTAAAGCGGTTTGCTGTTTAATAGCTGTATAAACTGTTTACAGTTGAGAAATTAATGAGTGGCAATTTTCAATTGCTTTTTAAACTACGTTTTTCTGTCTTCAGGGGAGTTTGGCTCTGTGATGGAAGGGCTGCTGACTCAAGAAGAGTTTGTTCTCAAAGTCGCTGTCAAGACTATGAAAAGTGAGTAGACAGTAAAAGTACTCAGCAATCTCTACAATGAATCCCTTCATCTCTAGAACACAGGGCATTTGATAAGCAGCCCCTTAGGTCAAAAATTTACAAGTGTTCAGGGCAAAAATCTCAGTTTTCATCAGAAAACGGACAAAGTCAGCTTTTAGAAAATATTGGCAGAAGAGAAAGTTTTACCCCATATAATTTTTTTTAGATATTTTTTTTCAAAACTAAATTATGGAGGGACTCTAGTTGAAAAATTTAAACAACTTCAGTGGTTAAAAATGCTGACATGTATAAACTCACAGTTAAATAAATCCAGGGAGTCAAAAGGCCTTCTCAAATAGTTTATTTCTTATTCTTGCAAACTGTCAACCTTTTGGTTTTAGTGCCATGCATTACCTACTGAGTAACACATGGGTGATGTGGCTTCACCTCTGTACCTTCTTCTCCCCAGTTGCTATATGCACACGCTCAGAGATGGAAGATTTTCTCCGAGAGGCTGCCTGCATGAAAGAGTTCGACCACCCCAATGTCATGAGGCTCCTTGGTGAGTTGGCATTTTTGCTGCTTGGCATGTCAAAAGTTGGCAATTTTGAATTGCAAAAGGTTGTGTTTTTTCCAATTTACACTTAATGATACATAGCCATTTAGGTTTTGAAATTTCTGTCTGCATCCAACTGAAAACGCTGGAGGCATTTGTTGCTCAATACAGCTGTTTTTTTAGGACGATCCAGAAAACTCACAGAGAAATGTTAGCGATATACTGTGTATTCTGTGTAAGAGCCAAAGAAAACAGCCATAGAATAAATCCTTTGTGTTGTAGTTATTGTGTGTTGTTTCTTCATAGATGAAGACGCTTATACACAGTCAAGACTTTGGGGATTAAAAGTAAAATGACGTTAATTTCTGAATAGACAGAACAGGCATGAAGTCTCTGTGCATACTAAGCTCTTTTTGTGTTTTGTTTTTTTTAATAGGTGTGTGTCTACAGACTGTGGAGAGTGAAGGATATCCCTCCCCTGTGGTCATTCTGCCGTATATGAAACATGGAGATCTGCACAGTTATCTGCTATACTCAAGGCTGGGAGACTGTCCTGTGGTTAGTCTGATTACAGCAAACAAATGCACAAAATCAGCAACAGACATGCACACTCACAGTTACCTATGCATATGCACACATACAGTCCCACACAGTTTAACAGCTTAATAAGTTCACATGTCTGTCAGCTAAATGGGTTCCAAAGTTCAACAGAGATTCAAAGATCTCTTAAACAAGTCTCCACCCATACTTTTTCCAGCAACACGTAGTCAGAGATTATGGAAACACAAGTCTTTATTTGAAGTGTTACGTATTAATACTTATTTTGGTTTTTTGTTTTGGTTTTTTAAACTGACTTACGCAGTAAGTCCCTGAAGAGCGAAGTTGGGTAACACAAGCCTAATCAAAACAAGATCCATACACAGTATTGAAACACCCATGCACAGTTTCCAAGAACACAGTGGAGCTGAACTGTATTGTTTCCACATGAGGAGTATCTGGAGCAAAGGAGTGCTCCATTCAGACGTGAAACACGATGGGCTCTGGTGCCCTCTATTGCACAGAAAGTACACATCAGCTTTGTTAGACAAAAAACAAAAACAAAACTTATTTCTCTCTGTATTATCCTGCAGTACCTCCCATCTCAAATGCTGGTTAAGTTCATGACCGATATTGCCAGGGGAATGGAATACCTCAGCAACAAGAACTTCATCCACAGAGACCTCGCTGCCCGCAACTGCATGTAAGCACAATCTCTGCTTCTGCATTTTGCTCTTTCACTTCCTGTGGGTGTTCTCATTGGCTCTTTCCCTTTCCTTTTTTTTTATCCAACATACAATGGTTGGAGAAGATCTCGGTAAAGAAGTAAAGCAAGAACTACAGACTTTGCTTAATATTAAACATGACTATTAGATGTCAGTTTTAGGCATTAGTCTCTTTTTTGCTAGAATAAAAGACTAATGATGCAAGCAAGCCTTGCCATCCACACTTTTAAGCTTAAATTTCAAAACTTATATTCTAACTACTGATTTTACCTACTGTTCTGATTTTATCTACTGTTTTTTTTAATCAATTTTAAATAATGCATTTTATTGTTTTTGTTTTTTAATGTCTCGGTAAAGCACTTTGAATCACCTTGTTGTTGAATTGTGCTATATAAATAAACTTGCCTTGCCAGTTTATGAGTGGTACAAAACAAATGTTTTGGATGTTAAACCTAAATAAGACTGTCGATATGTAGATACTGTTCAATATATATAGGACCAACACAAGTGTAATAACTCTAGCTCATGTCTAAATGCTCTTTCGCAGGCTGAATGAGAATATGAATGTATGTGTGGCTGACTTTGGCCTCTCCAAGAAGATCTACAATGGAGACTACTACAGACAGGGCAGGATCTCCAAGATGCCTGTAAAATGGATCGCCATTGAAAGCTTAGCTGACCGCGTCTACACCACAAAGAGTGATGTGGTAAGTTCATCTTCTGTGTGTTTGTTACTGTGTGCCCTACAATACAGAGCAAAGCCTTTCAGTATTAGAGAGGCTTGGGAACAAAAATACCCCTTCTCAAACAGTTAACAATGTGTTTTGGGAATTAAAGCTGTATAGTCAAATTTTTTTAGAAGACCTGAAGTACTCAGAAACAAGTACTTTATACATTGCTTAAGCATACCAGCTGGTCATGAAGACAAAATTATTTACCAAAATATCTGTAAATGTCAGTATAAATATGCATAAATATGTCCTGACCAACATCTGTGAGTGATATCAACTTTAGCAGCTGGTAAGCTAATGACATATACAGTATTTTTAAGGGCCTAAGTGTCCATGCACATGTGCAGTTGTGTTTATACAGTGCAGCACTTAAAATGATCTGCATTCTTTAGTGCTTGTTCATAAAGCAGGATGTCCAAAAATCCAAGACAAACATGACTGTGATATTTTTCCATAGCCAGTGTTTGACCAGTGTAGACTCATGTTTCACTAATGTGTGACAAGGTGTGTAAAGTCTACAGGAATTCATGCTAAACCCTTCCTCGCCCTCTCTCTCTTTATTTCCCTGTACACCTCTCCATCTTTCTCTTGCTCCCTCTTAGTGGTCATTTGGAGTCACCATGTGGGAAATCGCCACTCGGGGTCAGACGCCATACCCTGGGGTCGAAAATAGTGAGATTTATGATTATTTGAGACAAGGAAACCGTCTCAAGCAGCCTCCAGACTGTCTGGACAGCATGTGAGTATCCTTGACAATAAACACTTTGCTGATAATTAAATCTTTTCCCTTTTCATTTCACTAGCTGGGCCCACGTCCTCATTTTAGGTTTGAGAGCGTTTTAGTAGGTAAAAGTGAATGTTTTGACATGAATTGAGCTGCGGTTTGGGGAAGGCCTCGAAGGGGCCTGGCAGATCCCCATGCACTAAATAGAAATGAAGAAGTTAAAGAATTGAGAACAAGGAGGGAGGGAGGGTGGGGCACGTGAATGAGAATGAACAGCTTGCAGAACTGGGGGAACCTATATAGATGACAACCGGAAGGAGCGTGTTTGGAGGCGTGGTCCCGCTCCAGAAATTCCGATACATAATCTCCAATAGAAGTACCCTGTTTCCATAACTCAATCAAGGCTACACGCTTAAAGACTTCTCCAGTCTTTCTGCTTTTACAGCATTCACACTGACATTATACATAATTGCACAGAAAACTGAAGTGAGGAAAAAAGAGGATTTTGAACACGGAATGTATTAAAATATAAACCAAAATTTAACATGAGCCAAACGGACCTTTTAAGATCAAGTGGGAAATATAGAGCTTATTATTAGAAATTATCCGATATTTAAAAGTATTGTCCAGGAAAATAAATTACATAGAAATGCAGAACTGTTTATTTCTATAAAACACCATGGGATATTAAATGTCACTGTTCACTGTTATCATGCTAACAGTACATTCTCCACTAATATTCTTTTGTCTCCTCCAGCTATTCCCTGATGTTCTCCTGCTGGCTGCTGAGCCCAAAAGATCGTCCATCATTCGAGTCACTGCGCTGTGAGCTCGAAAAAGCCCTTGAGGATCTGCCAGACCCACAAGATCCAGATGAGATTCTATACGTGAACATGGACGAGTCCTCCATGGAGCTCGGAGCCGTTGGTGGTCGTGACCCCACTGGACGCTCATCCCCTCTCTGCTTGAAAGGCCTGGAGTCTGTGACCACAGTGGAGGTCCACCACCCCAACCGTTATGTCCTCTGTCCACAGCACGAAACCAACCGAACCCTTTCTGACTCCATGGAGAGCCTGGACATGCCAGTATCATCCTCCACAGCCACATTGCCTCTACAGTCATCATGCCACTCCACTCCCAATCGCACTCCAACTGTTGAGCTGCTCGAGGACAGGAATGGATCCAAGAAAATGCCCTGGCAGTGACAGACTCACTGCCTAAAAATGACAAGACTGGTCACTGCCAAAGTGTGCTATCCCAGTTCAAGTACAAAGAACATAATCCAGCCCGTCGCTGATTCCTTCTAACAGCAAGAAGAAACCTTATGTGGCTCTCTATATATAGTTTGCACAGACGTACTCATAAACAAGCAGCCAAATTCATTCCAAGGACATAAAGAACTGATATTTTATTTTCAACCCCTTTCTTATAAGATGACGGGTTGAAAAAACGCCTTATAAGCCAACCTTGTCTTATGAAGTTTTATTACACTATCCAGAGCCAAGTGAGTGTAAAATTTCATTTGCTGTAGCAGCTGGGTACACACTTACCAATAAGAGGGTGAAGAGGTGTACATTACATGTTACAATGCCACACACACTGCAGCAGAATCAGTGAAATGAATTCCCTTTTGCTTTAGTCGTAACACACCATTTCTGTTTAACTACCTGAATGCAAAAGAGTAATTAAGCTAAAAAAAACAAAATAAATAAACCTCTTGGTAAAACCAGCTCAGACACTGCCAGACTAAACCCAAAAGCTTGAACTTTACAGTGAGTCAGCACTTGTATGGAGGACCTGTCACACCCAAGGAAACATTTTTTGAAGCAGAAAGTCCACTCATTCTTGGAACAAAGAACCAGCAGAGCCTGTTTTACACAAGGTGAATTATCTGATCAGAAAACTTGTTGTTTTTAAGGTTATGTTAATACCTACAGTAAGAAAGTTTATGAAGAGGTTCAGAATGCCTTGCTTGATTGCCTTAACTGGACCCTATTTTTCATTATCTTACAAATTGTCAAAAGTGTCAAAATATGAACTTCATGGAGGAGGTTGTGCATGATGCTCAACCTCCACCATGGAGTGCAACCAACAGTTGCACAGTGTTGGCTGCACTCCATCTAAGGATTTATTCCCAATATACATCTTTTAAAAAATAAATAAATTGCAAATAAATTGCAAATAAAAGTAAAGGTACTTCATTAAAAAACATAGTAATAATACAGGATTTGCATCGGAGCCCGGTGTGCCGCTGTAACAAAGTCTTGTATCTTCCCCAGGGTTTTTACTGTTGGTTGTGCATCAAGTACACTGAGCGATTCATAGTGTGAACAAAGCAAGTCTTTCCTCACTGGCAGTTGTTACATGTGCATGTCCTGATTCACGTATGTATATATCTTTGCTATAACTCAGGAATCTGAGGATTTTCTAGAGGGACAGACGTACTAGTCAAATCAGGAGGACAGAGATGATTCAAGGTACAGGTGGATGGATGTAGGAAACGAATCCATTATCCATGACAATTGATGGGATAAACTCTTTACCTTTACTTTTTTATGTCAAGCACAGTGTTATTACACTTTTTTTAAAATGCTGATTTTTGTATTTCTACAACTTGCACTAATGTTTTTGTATCTGCGTGTGTTTATAATGTGTGTATCCTTTTTGTTTGGGGTTTTTTGTTGTATTTCAGTTATTTCCTATTCTTAGTAGCAGAAAACAAACCTGAGAGAACATGACACATTTGCAGTATTTTCTGTTGATGGGAAGAGTCTGGGAGACTGGAAAACATCACTAACCTCGTCATGTGACATCATCCTGCCACTTGTTTGGCGCTGTACATAGCAGAATCCAAGAGAAAGACACAGCAGTATGCACTTATTTTTTATGTATTTGCATTAGTTTATAATTTTGTCATTGGAATGGCCTTGACAATAATCTGGCACACATTTCAGGATGAGAAAAAATGTCAGTGAGGCGCTGTGTTTCTTAGTTGTATACATCAAAGGTACTTGTATATAAAATAGTATGTTATACTAGTAGCATTATGGAAATTTCTTGTTAAAAGTGTACATTTCTTGTAATAGCTTTGGTACTGTAGACTCAGTGGGAGTACCACATTGTTTCTGAACCACAAACAGTGGTGCTGAGGCTGAGGTACTGGTTTAAATGTCCATGTTCAGATGCTATACCACTTTGAATGCACATATGTCTCCTGTTTTATATCTGTGTCTTTGGAGTATTTTGGTCCAAAAATGAGCTTCCAACTGTATTCCAGCAAAAACTGAAACTCCATCTTACATTCAAAGCCTTAAATTTCATGATTTTACCAAGTGCCTTCACAGAGCCAGTATTTTGCATTACAGTGCATGTGTGTGTCGACTGCGATTTTTCCTGTTGTGTTTTTTTGAATTGGGAGAAAATTGTACTATAACTGCCTTATATTGACACTGTAATGATTTGTAAACAAATTTTTATACAGTATATACACTATTTTGCATAAGAAATAAATCAGTTAATTCATGAATGATTCATGATTTATTAATTCAGTTAACTGGTATAAACAATACAGCAGATACTGAGGTGACATTTGATCTTATTGAGATATCTGATCTCAAAGCAGGTAAGAAACTGAGATAAGCAACTCTGTGGATGAGATTTTTTTGAAATATGTTATTTAAAAAAATAACATTCTTTGAAAGATGCACAAAATTATTTATTTCTTTAATGGGTGGTATCAGAAGTGGATGTAGGAGATCTGCACATCGCCTTCTATGTCCAGCATGTCGATCTCTTTGAAGGACTGCCAGCGATGGGAAAAGTCAAACAGGTGCTGCCCGTTCACAAACACCTTAAACCTCTGGTTCCCACAACGGATTGACATCTGAGGGACAGAGAGAAAACTTTTGAATGCTGACACACAAAGTTTTCTAGAATTTGCCAAAATCACATTAAAATTTGCTTCTAAAATTCATCATTAGGACTTGATATTACGACTGCGTGACTGATGTTACTTACATCAAAGTACTGGCCCTCCATAAATAGATTCATGCTCATTTCTCTCTCCTCCTGGCCCCAGTTTCCTCCAATCATACTGTTTCTTACCCTTCCTTCCCTGAATCTCGGATGGATGTGGAAAGCGACATCTCGAGATCTGCTCACCAAAAACTTGATCCTTAATCTGAAACACACATCAATGAGCGTTAAACATTCATGTTAGCACTTTAGTACTGCACTAGAGATTTCGGCAAGTAGTCTTAAAATCACACACTTGTGTGCTCCATAGGGAACCATGCCTCTGATGACGATGGTCCTCTTAGGGAACATCCACAGTAAATGGACACACTGTGGCTGTAAATGTTAGTCACCCATCTGACAAATGTTTTTGTGTCATAACATTTTATTTTTTAAATACATTAATGTTGCATTTGGTCATTTCAAAACCCAAATTTGGAAAATAAGAATTTTTTTTTTTTAGTTATTTGTGTCTGTTTTGTGTCAGTGTATCACCGAACCTCTGCTTACCTTTGATTGGTGAAATGATGGCCTTGCCCCTCCATGATGTTCCTGACATCATGCGGTGACTGCTGAAATTAAGTTTCAATGTTTCTTCTTCAGACCTAGCGTTCTACACTGCATATGGATATTTATGTAGAGAGCAGCAGTTTCCCCTTCTTATTCAGGGTTTTTCTTATAATGAACATATGAGCAAAGATTGTAGCACATTTTGTAGGTTTCATAGCGATGGTCTTTGTAGGACATCTACTATTCAGGAGAGCAGTCGTCCTGAATTTCTTCCATCTGTAAAAAGGTTGTTGTTGGGCATTATTCATACCCATCAATATTTCTTGAGCACAACTTTTTTGTAAGCTGACTTTGTATGCCTTTATTTATATGGATGAGCACGCATTCAACACATGCTCATCTTCTTAAACGATGTAATTACTGCAGAGTAATTACTGCATGTATATATTGCACTATTATTTTAAATAAGTAAAACAGAAGTTTTGCCAACTCTAAAGATTTCACAAACTTTTTCTTTGTGCCACTCTGACTACTGAGGCAACAGTATATGTGTGTGACTGTAGTAGCTGCTATCTAGTGTCTAGTGTGAGAATACCACAAGTCGCCCTTTTTAACGCAATTTAGTATCGGTATACAGAACTGTTTTCCTAACAGAGCCACTGTTATAATTAAGTGAAGGTGCTCCCAACTATTTTGAACCTTTGGCTTCTAAAATATGTGGTTCAATTGCGTGCTGCGTGCAGCTAGACCGATATTAAAACAACAACAAAACAACAATTTCAACCATCAACTCAAATATTTGGTTCTAATTGAACAGAAATTTCTATGAACTTGCAAGAACTGTGTAGGACATGAATCAGTTGTGTCAGATCCTGAATTTGAAATTTCCACTGAAATCACGGGTAAGAGGCAAGTGGAACCAAGCTGACTTCTGCTAAATGGGTCAAACTGGGCAGAAAGTCTACAAACACATAACATCCTTATAGAATATGATGTAACACTATAGATCAACTTACCTCAGAATATATAAAGCATATAAACAATTACAGCAATATGATGCAACAAACACAGCAGTGCTACTAATCCAAAATACTCAAAGCTTCATAGAACTGAAACAAACATTTATTTTTAGGCCTTCGTCGTGTCGCTGTGACGTAATCGGCCTTAAAATGCGGCCTTTAAGGCTGCAGACCCTGAATTGGGATACAGCCTCTGAATCGCTGCATCTTGTAGCTGTGTCGTCTTAAATTGGTCATGTGATTTTGACGCGCCGGCGCGTCCGGCAACCCCAGAGGTTTAACTTAATATTTAAGTGTCTCTTGGTTTTAGACTAGTTGTTTAGTCTAATTTGATGTTTTAAACCAGAAAAGGAAGAAGAGGGCTTAGAATTACAGGTAAGAACTGCTCAGTGGTATGTGATAAACTGTAAATGTAAAGCTTACAGGTCAGTCCTCATGTTTTTAAATCAGATTTTGAGTCTGTACATGGCACATTATGCTTTTGCATGTTGTGAAATGTGCTGCAAAACAAACTGAGGTAAACTAACTGGTTTACTGTGATGGATTTAAAGTGCGTGTGACTGGTGCGCAGTGGCTGTGGTGCTCACGGTCAGAGTTCAGTCACAAAGAGGGTAACAGAGATGAATTTAAAGTTAAGGTGATGGTGCTTAGATTCATTCACAGACTGAAACCTTCACACCAACTTTATCCTGTGTCTCCTAGTTTTAGACTAGTTGTTTAGTCTATTTTGATGTTTTTAAACCATATAGTCAAGGAAAACAACTAAAGGGCACTTTGTGGATCAGTGAAGACAGACATACGGTACAGGGACGCAAAACGAACCTCTGTGCTCTGCTCTGTTTACTTTATTTCTGGGTTATGAATATTATGTAAAGGTAAATGTTGGTTATACTCCAAAGCATATACAGTACACACTGTGTATAAATGTTTTAACACCTAATTTTAGTGCAGTGTATTTCATGTAAGTTTGAACTTGACATTTTGTTTTCTGTTGTGGGTTGTTATAGCCTTCTACTCCAGTCGCTTCTGAAAGGGCCTGTTGGCTCAGTCAGCTGAACTGAAGCCTGCTCGTGCTTCAATGTGGAGATCTGGTCTGTTAATAGTGTTGGTGAACTGAACCCTGGCGATTAAACTAGCCCTGGGGATAGGAATCAAAGCTGGTGATAACAACTGTGTATAGATGGTCTTTTTAGCCGCATTCTTCCCGTTAGCTCGAAGCTAACGGGAGGTCGAGACCTACTACAGCCGGGTGGAATACCGCTTTCCCGGCACATCGTGCCTCGACCTCCCAGTTGGCTTCGAGCCGGCGTCCGAAGAATGAGGCTAAAAGTTTTGCGAGATCCCGAGTTTGTTTTGCGAGATCTCGCAAAAGTCCGTCTTAATTTTTTTTTCTCCCATGTTCCCTGCGGGGCTCCGTAGATTAGTGTACCATAAGAGCAATTTAGTATGTTTTCAGAGGGGGGGGTGTTTACCTGCAATGGGTGCTCTTTTTCGCTTCCGTTGCGTACGCCTTGCATGCCGGTCCGAGTCTGACACAGGTTTGTCGTCGTGCCCCATGTGCAGTGTTGGTGCCCAGTCTGGATTTGTTACATCCATTTCATATGCTGGGTTGCCTGCAATAATGCCAAATCAAAAGCTACTCAGTCGACATGACGTGGTTCTGCAGCATCACACATTAGCATGTTTTATCTCGTTATCTATGAAAAAACCCACTAAAAGCCTTCTAGTTTGGTCCCTTTACAGCATCCTGCCATGCGATTCCATTTGTTCCTGACCACCGAGAACACTCACGTTAACTTTTATCGAGTGGAAAAAAAGTTAGC
>NW_024583464.1:0-1386 GCF_018398535.1 Haplochromis burtoni
TGTGATCAGTTTGGCTAGCTTTCCCCCACCTAACCCCAACCAAAAAAAGACAAGTTTGTTGTTTTCAATTTCCTGTATAATACACAAACGTTTCTTTTGAACCAAAGTTGCTAACTGGGACATATGCCAAAAAGATAATGTGCTTCTTTCCTACCAGCCTTCGCCCATCAGTGTGACATCTTCTATGGTAAGTTTGGTCAGTGGAACTCCATCTAATACCACCAGGAAGTCAACAATAGCCTCGTCAGACACAGAAACATTATGTAGGGTCAAATACCTGAAGAGTTACAACACAGAGGAAGAATAGGTTTGTTTGTTTCCCAGTTTGTTAGAATATTAGTTTTACCCAAGTAGAAGTGATGTCCATACCTGATCCTCCTTTTGGCTGCCTTACTAAAGGGCTGAACAGACTGAACTCCATTCAAATTGATGTCTTTCAGAATGATGGGTGTCTCAGGATATGACACATCATCAATCATAGACCCAGCCAAGGTCACATTTGTTAGAAAAGGACCATGGAGACTCAAGGTGACATGACCTAGCGGCCAAATGTGTGCTAATGTACCAGCGTCATAGCTGCAGAAGCAAGATACAGAAGCTAAAAGTTGAGGATATGTGAAAAGGAAGACAGTATACACAATAATAAAAGCATCAGATATTGATTTGTATATTTAGTAAAAGCACATAGAGAAGTGTTGGTTTGTTAGCCCAAATAAGTATAAAGAATCTATAAAAATAGACCATAACCAACACATTTTAAAGAACTTTTTAAAAAAATTAACTTTTATATATAACCGAAATTATATATAAAAGAGTTATGCCATAAATATGAGTCTTTAAAGATGTCTCTTAGTTATTCTTCATTATTTTGACACACATTTCTGAAGTTGAGATGGAAACGGTTACATTTTGCAATAGCAAAGAAAATTCATAAAGCGTGTTGATTCATTAACCTACTAAGTAACTTACTTTTAGCCATCTATAGCCACCTATAAAAATGTATTCATAGCCTCACTACAGTTAACCATAAACAAAAAAGACTCAAGGCAGTTAGAATAAAGGACACTAATTTGAAGCTACCACCACTAATAAAGACAGTAACTTAACACCACTACCAAAACCCGTGCAAACCTGGTCAGGTTGTTTGCATGAACAGTTAACTCCTCCAGCTGGGTGACTCCAGACAGATCTCCTCTCCGGAGCTCCTTCAGAGAAGGACCTCCAAGGGCCAGCTTCCTTAGTCTGACTAGGGCCCCAAATACTGGAGGAGAACCGAGGTAACTAGATGAGAGCACAGGAAAAGAAAATAACCATAACAATAACAATAACAATAATAATAATAATAATAATAATAATAATAATAATAATAATAATAATAACTTACTT
>NW_024583464.1:1406-20325 GCF_018398535.1 Haplochromis burtoni
CTTTTTTTTTTTTTTTTTTGTCTTGTCACAATTTTGGTACCTTTAGCTTATTACCTGTATGGGTTGTTGAGTAGGTTGAGCTGCTGCAGAGCTTCCAGCTTGCTGAACCATTTGTGGTTGAGCATAGTCAGCTGGTTGTAAGAGAGATCCAGCTGTTCCAGGCTCCACAGAGAGTCAAAAGCTGATGGATGGATCTCAGCTAAGCCATTGCCTGGAGGATAGTAACATCTATATTAAAACAAATTGTAAACACATTTTATTGATGAAAATCAAACACTGAATTGAAATCCCAGAGCTCTGCCAAGTCTTTTTTGTAGCAACTGGAAAACAAACAAGTAAAAAGTAACTGTAGCAGATAAAGGATTTGTAATGACTTGTTACAAAACATCATAATGTCATTGGGAGCCCTTGTTCATGGCACACTTTGCTGTAAAGTAAATATTTAAATAGATAACAAGACTTTGGATCAAGTTTTTCACAATCATAGTTCACATTTTATGCATGACTGCCTCCCCCCAGAGTCTTCAAGTGAGAGTGTGATGATGCCATGCACTTAACCTGAAATCACCTTTTCAATGTTTTAAAGTAAATTTCAGGACAAGGTTTCATGGCCATCGTGTCCCTTGATGTGCATAATTTACACATCCAAATGTATATACTTTGGTAGACTTTCACCCAGTCGGACTATCACTACAACATGACTTCTGGCTTCAAATTACATCCCTTATGACTAAAACATGCAACCACAAATCCAAATGACTCCCATTATTTAAAAAGAAAAAAAAAAGATTTTTGTCAAATTTTAACTTGCAACAACACCTGCACAATACAGAGTGAGTAGACAAAACCAGTATTTTGTCCATTGGGATATGCTGATGATCCTACTAGTTACAGAAAAAGCAGATAAAAAGGCTGAAATAGTCTCACTTTTCAAAATAAAATGTTGTCAAAATAATATTTTTTATAGTTAGCTGTTGGTATTCTTCTCACTTTTTTCCATCACCACAGCTTGCCCCTCCACCAACACCCACTCAATCAATACTTTATGTGTTACCGTGGAGATCAAGAACCTTCAGTTGCATGTGGCCCGTCAGGTCATCATTCGTCACAGCTGTTATTTTATTAAAGGAAAGATCAAGACTCAAGGCACTGCCTGTTACAGTGGGAACACTGGTGAATCCACTGTGGGAGCAGTTACAGAAGAGCTGCTGGTTGCAGTGATCGCAGGATGGCTTCTTGTTGTCTGTGTTCAACCTCTGGCCCCAGCTCTCAGAGAGGAAGAGGAGGACGAGGATGAAGGAGAGAGCAGAGGAGCAGCTGGTTGGACGTCTCATGCTGCATGAAATCAGTGAAGAACATGAAGTAGTGTTTGAGAGGATTTATAAATCAGGGAGAAAGTGAGTCATACTTCTCAGACTGCAGAGGACCCACACACAGAAGTGAAAGAACAACAGGGAAGAAGCACAATTTCAAAGAGGAAGCCTAAAAAGTTTCATTCACAACACAATTCTGCAAAAGTGAAAGGTGTTATCAGAAAACAGAGATGTCTTCAGCTTCTCACACACCCTACACCTAATGGTTCCATCTGTTAAAGCATAAGCACATGAAGTTTTCAGTCATGTCGCAAATAGCAGCCTCCATTCTTATGGCTCCAGGGTATTGATCTTCTTTGAACAAAGCCAGTGCATTGAAATCAGAGCAGGAAGCAACAAATATCATCTCAAAGCATTGACTTGTCAGCATTTTATATTTATACATTTATAGAGCAGTTCATCCCATGGGAAAAATAAATGAAAGAACCTTTGCACCTTTCACTCCAGAAATAGCAAATGCTTGTCTAATATTTGTGCATTTTTCATACATTAATCACAACTCGATTCATACATTTTTACATATTATGTAAAATGTAATGTCAAATGAAAATTGTATAAAATATAACACAGATATTTGTAATTGTTTTTTAAAGTTATTTTTCCATACGGAATTTTCCAAATGTTAAAATAGAAATATGTAGTATGGAAACTGATGTAAAGGTGGGTCCAAAAAGCCAAATACACCACTGCAAACCAGGCTGCATATCCCATTAGGATCAATTTTTTTGTTCTGCAAATTAACGCGGACACACACAAACAGGGATCAACACCTTCGCCAAGCTTAAAAGCTAGCTTAAACATAAAGGTGAGGTCCTAAAGAAAGGCCTGTAAGGTATATGATTTGTGTCAAGATGTTGCATTCACGGATGAGCACAGATATGAAGCTGTGGACAGGAAACCGGGGCTGAATGTGATCTGAACAGATGTACATAAATATGGCAAAAATCTGTTTCACATCCTGCAGTGAAGGTCATGTTTCATCGCAGCAAAACAAATACCATATCCGGGGATTTTTGCAGGAATTCGAGGTTTCTTTGAATTTTGTCCCGGGGCTGGAATTATTTACTATTTATGTTAATAGCTTGTGACATAATTTTAATGCATTTGTACATTTCTATGCAGATGATACAATTATTTATTGTGCTCAAAACATCAAGATGGTTTTTAAAGAATTACAGCTGGCTTTTGATTTTATACAATCACAGCTGTGTCAGCTCAGACTGATTTTAATTGCTGAAAAAAACCAAGATCATGTTGTTCTCAAATAGAAACAGCATACCTGCAGTACTTACCTCTCTTGTATTTGCTCAAGACAATTTGTGTTGAAACTGTGGCTTCATACAAATACTTACAGTAGGTATTGTGATTGATAATAGTTTTTCCTTAAAGCTACATATTGACCACCTGATAAACAAACTGAGGCTTAAGTTGAAGTTCTTTTTATGAAATCTTTCACTGCAAGTCAAAGGCTTGTTGCTGCCAACTTTTTACCCCTTCTGGATTATGGTGATATAATTTACATATATCGACTTATTCTCTCCATCTGTTGCATTGTGTTTATAATGGGGCATTAAAATCTATAACCAGATGTAAACCTTTAACACACCACTGTTGACTTGTCCCCACTGTCCTTATTCAGGATGGTTCATTTATATCTTCATATATTAATCTGTTTCTGGTTTACTCCCCTCTTATTTGTCAGATTACATGTTACAGAAACAGTTTAGTCATGACTCAGGACTTTATTAGATTCACCTGTTCATACAGAGCTCAGACAAAAAGCATTCTCCTCATCTGCCCCGTCTTCATGGAGTTCATCACAGAAGGACTCGCAGCGCTCTCAATTGATTTCACTTGCAGACTTTAAAAATGACCTTGTGATATCATCACAGGGAACTTTTTCCTGTTTTTGACACTGTGAAAAGGTCATGCCAAATACTAATTTTTAAGGTTTTTTTTTTTTAAACTTCTTTGCCTAATATACTGTATTTCCAGTTGTATTTGAACATTTCAACAAGAGCACTCAGGTAGTCCATAACTCCCCCTGAAGGGGAAACATAGAACAGCTTTATGCTAATGTCAGCATTGCTAATACTGACATTAGCAATCCACAATGCTGACATCAGTGATGTCAGCATTGTTAATATGGAAATCTACTCTAGTTTATTCATCTTTGTTTTTCATTGTAAAGTCATATAATTTTGTCTTTAAAGATAATGTTTTAAAGAACTTAAAAAAGAGCTCTTTAAAACAGATTAAAACAGCTTAAAGCTGGAAAATAATTTTTTTCTAATTCAAGCTGTAAAAACTTGGGATTTTAGGATATATTTATAAATAACTTTAACTGAGAAACTTTATGGCATCATTGTGATGTCATAGGGGATCGTATTGAGAAAATAAAAAGGTGTGTTATACAGATCTCCCCATGCCCCTACACATGATGTATTTCTCTATTTTTTTCAAGTTTAACTCTGACTTTGGGCGCTATAAATGAAGGTTATGGTCAAATGCTTAGTCAACCCAGGGACTCGTGTCCCCTAGGACTAAACATGTGCTTGTGAACTTTGAAGACGATCCATAAAATGTTGTGGGTATTATAACGTTTAAACTTATTTTCACATTTGGTGTGATCTTTATCCAATTTTCACCAAAGTTCAGTTAGTTTGAGCTGTTGTTGGTATCTACCACACTAAATTTGTGAGCGATATCTTGAAAACTGTGGATGCTAGACTGCTAAAATCAGACAGACAGACAGACACACAAACAGAAGTGATTATATACAGTATTTCTTCCCTGAACCTGTTTCTTCTTCTTTTTTTCTTCTTGTTTTTTTCTTCTTGTTTTTTTAAAATGAGGTGACTCAGAAACCATTGTATAGGATTGAATATTGACAATAAAGTCCTAATTAATTTCTAATTTTTTATTATTCTTATTCTTTTTCAATCCCGGTGATAGAAATGCACTTTCGGAACCTCAACTTTCACATTAAATGCAGCTACTCTGCAGTATGTCACCATAAAACTATTTTTAATATTTATCTTTTGGTGGAAGGTGGTGGATGGACATTAAGCAATCCTTAGTTTGGTGTGCAAACAGCTTTTACTGAGCCTTTTACAGCACTCAGCCCAAGTTCTTCTCCTTTTTTCTCTATCTGTGACAGAGCTAATCAGTGTAAGGTATCATCACTGCTGCTGCAAAATTAAAAATAAAAACTGAAACAATCTTGTAAAAATCAGCAAAACTTTACAGCATAAAGTTTTTTTCATGGTTTGTTTTAGGATTCTGTCAGAAGTTTGTCAAAGTCTTACCTTATATTTTTGCCGAGCTGACTGCTGAAACTCGTTAAAGACAACAGGATGAGTTGAAGTGTTTTATGACTTCATAAAGAGGAAGTATAAATCTCAGGGGTGACAGCTGGAACCAAGTGTGAAAAGAGGTAGTGAGCGTGACGTGAACTTTGGGAGGAAACCTTGTGAGTGCAAAAGTTTAAAAATATATTTCAAATGTACTATTTAACTATTTTCAGACTTTCTAAACTAAAATTGAAAAATTATATTAGGCTAAGTTATATCCAGAGAAAAATAAACTGTTACACTTTGTTAAATTTAATCACATATACTATTTGTTATCAGGAAAAAAAAACTGGCAGTATTATAAAATTATTATCATGCACATGGTTTCAGTTCCAGAACATGCTTCAACCGCTGTGTGCACAGTACCATGACCACAATGATTTCCTGTTTCCTTTTGGCACACATAAACAACTACCATGCCGAGTTTGTAGGCGAGCATAAATATTTATATATACATTAAAATTGCACTTGTCTATGTTTTAATATGATGTTACTGGATAAAGGTAATTGTAATCATATAAATAATAAATGAAATTTTATATTTATAGTGTACAGTGTCCTGTCTTCCTCCCCTCAACCCGAACCGCTCGCAGCATAAATATTTTTTGATTTCACGCAGTTAAACTGACTCAAACTGAAAAACGGGATACAGGCGGCTCTGTTGTACATCATCATCAGTCAGCAGTAAGGGTGTACTTAGCTTTTCACGCAGACTTCTTCTGCATTTTGGCTTACTTATTAAGCTTACTTATTAATAAATAACCTAGGGCACTGTGTCATACTTGTAGGGAAACAGACATAGCGATCTGTTTCAACGTTTCAAACTGACACCAGTCCATGTCGGGTGGGGGATCATCAGTTTCTCAAAAGATTTGAGAGACTGATGATGACAGTACACAGGGTCATTCACCATTCATTTATATCATTTTTTTTCTCTTATGGCTTGGGATGCATTTATTACTTCTTGGCTGAACTACTGTAAAAGACTTCAGTTAATCCAATTTGCTGCAGCAAGAATACTAACAGGGACTAATATGTATTTAGTCCCTGTTAGTCTCCTATATTGGCTTTTCTTCTCTGGCTCCCTGCTAAATCCAGAGATGAATGTATACTCCTTCTCCTCTTGAATAAACAGGTACTATAAGGTCATCCTTAATGACCTTTTAGTACCATATCACCCTATTAGAGCACTTCCCTCTCAGACTGCAGGCGCTTACTTGTTGTTCCTAGTGTATTTAAAAGTAGAATGGGAGGCAGAGCCTTCAGTTTTCATGTCTGCTTTCAACCAGCTCCCAGTTTGAGACAGACACCCTCTCTACTTTTAAGATTGGGTTCAAAACTTTCTTTTTTGTTGGCATGATTTTGGTGAAATCCTCCATGTTGTTTTGCAAAATTACAGGAAACAACCTGTTTTTTTAAAAACCAGAGTGATGTAAATGGTCGCTTAACACATTTAAATGAAAAATCACAAGACAATAAAAAGGCACAAACATGGTAAATAATTCCAGTACAGTAACTCCAATTACTGGAGGTGAGGACCAGCTACAGTTGCCCATATCAGCACGTGTCAATCACAATGCCATGAAACAACTGTGTGGCAGGGAGGATTAGGACCAGGACTCATGAGTCAACAAATGAACTCAAAGCAGCTTTCATGCTGGAGTCTTTCATAATATAAAACTAAGAATCCAGGGAAACAGAGCAATGGAGCACACAGAACTGAAGGAGACTGCAACAAAGGACAAGTGGAGGCAATAAATATACACCAGGTAATGAGGGCAGAGGGAAAAGGTGGGAAATGCAATGGGAACACATCAGAAATAACAACACAACGAAATTTAAATTCACTACAAAGTACATAAAGAATAAAACAGGAAACAACATTGAGACAGAAACTAAAGAAATAAAATTCGACACAGAATCAACATTTGAGGAACCATGACACACGCCCCTAAATTTTCCTAAAAAATCCAAATTGTGACTATACCTGCATGGTAGTTTGCAATACAGGTATCTTACCACATGATGGGACTGTAGCCTGGTTTGCCTCACAGTTTCTCTAATGCTGGATCTCGTGGTTGTAGTTGCAGTGTTTTCAAGTCAGTGGACATATTTTATAAACAACAAGTAACTGCAACAATCTAGTGACCAAAGCAAAGCCATTACCAATTTCCAGTTTCACTTAAAACCTAAAGCCTACCTACAGCTTTATGTCGGCTAGCAGGCGTTGCCAGTTGCCAGGGTGCAAAATCAAGATGAAAGATTTGCATTCTTGAGTTTTGATCTTATTTGGAAAACAAACAAAAAAAGAAACCCACTGACAGCTAAGGGTTTAGTAGAGGTGAGGGCACTTTCTACCAGATTTGGCTTAAGTGTGGATGCCTCCCTTTGCTAGCTAAGTTTATTGACTCAGAGCATAAAATGCAGCCGTTTTTTATACAGCCATTTAAAACTATTTACATAACATTCAGGTGTGCTGCATCATATCAGAAGGCCCACAAATTATTTGTGCCACTCCAAAATAAAAGTTTTTGTCCACTCTAAGACATATAGATGATAGAAAACAAACAAACAAACAAAATGTTATAGTATTAACAATAATGAATTTTTGGTCAACCAGCATTTGGGCCAAAAAAAATTGGATCAGCTGTGGCTAAGGTGGTAGAGCAGGTCATCTGCCAACTGGAAAGTTGGTGGATGACGCTTTACGTATCCACAGGCAAGATACTGAACCCAAAGTTGCCTCTGATGCATACATCAGAGCATGTGTGAATGCTAGATTGCACTCAGACATAGATAAAAGCGCTGCATGAATGTGTGTGCTTTTGGGACGAGACCTATAGTAGAAAACCAGCAACACCACCAAAACAACAACCACAACCAAATCCCACTTCTGAGTATTGTTTTAATCTCAGTTAGCTCTCAGGTAGCAGACAGTAAATTGTTCCTAATGTGTGTAACCACTGTTCCTCACAGTGGGGAAAATAATTCAACTCTCTAATTTTATGGTAGTTTCAGTTCTCTCTCTCTCTCTTTTTAAGATAGAACCAGAATATGAACAAAAATCCAGTTCCTTAAAATGGAGGAAATAATTATGGTCTCTAATTTTATGGTAAATTCATTTCTCTCTCTTATTTTAAGATAGACACAGAATATCAAAAATGCTGTGGTCAGAAGAAGACAAAAATGCAGGTTGAATTCATACCAAACAGCTTTGGAGGGAACGTAATGTGGACTGTGACCCAAAGAAGACCATCCCCACAGTCACACAGAGATGGAAACAGCTTAACAGCACAAAAATGACTCAAAACATACTGGCAAGGTAAGCAGTAGCTAAAAATGAACCACATTAAGCTCATAGAGTGGAATAGCTAATCTTTCGACTTGGTAGAACTTCTGTTGAGGGAGCGGAAGCTTGGAGTTTCTAAGCAGCAGCCAAGAAACCTAAAAGATTTAGAGTTTCTGTAAAGAGGACTGAGCCAAAATGCCTCACGACATGTGTGCAGACCTGGTGACCAGCTACAAAAAATGCTTATCATGGTGGAGTTTGGGTCAATTCAGGAAAAGGCATCACATTTCATGGTAAAATACTGTAATACTAATTATGGTAATTTTTTATGCTATCAAAATATGAAACAGGCCAAATATCATTCAACACGTATGTAAAAGTTGAATGTGACGGGTTGTGGTTTGTGGCTCAGCCGAAGGGGAGGGGTGGAGCAGTGGGTTGAGGGATCAGTGCTGGGGAAGGCTGGCTGGTACAGTTGATTTGCATCATGCTAACCACTGTAACTATAGTTCACTAAAATGCATCTAGAGGTCTGCCTGGGTTCGTGTAAAATTCATACAAATACCCAAGGAAAGCATGTAAGTCGTTTACTTGCAAATAACCTCACTATCATAGTATCGTCAATTACTCCGGGACCACGGAGCAACGTTCAGAGCCAACTTTATTTTATTCTCGTCACACCACACACCCACCAACCCCTGAGTCCCCGTGTTATAACACGGCGGGCGTGATTGCGGATGCCGTGCAGGTGCGTCCGCACGGCACCGCAGACCACGCCCCACCACAGTGATGTATGTACTTTTGCAGGTGGTTGACCTTCAGGAGGGCATGCCCGTGCCTTATCTTATGGCTGCAGTTGGCTAGGCCCCTTGGACTAATAGAGGTCATTGAATCACTCTGACTCCTCACCCAGGACAAATCCACCTCGGGAGACCAGGGCGAGCGTCCCTGACAACATAACCCCGGAATCACTGGGACACTCAACCCCTCCACCATGATAAGATGATGACTCATATGTGTCTCTTTTTGTGCCTCTTAAACATCGTGCTTACAACTCTGACGCAATAGTACCTGCTGCTCACTCTAGGACTTATTGTCAATGTCTATTGTGGTTGTGTTGTGTTTGTGTCACGCACAAATGATGTTACAGGACTTTCAGCCGCATTGCTATAATGACTGATTAGAGTCGAGTCGATTAGGTACGAGTGAAAAAGAGGCAATGGTATCTAGCTGCATACACATAACAGTACCATGGTTTTCAGTAACAGGGTGAAAAGTCCTGAAGTCATTTCTGGCCAAGATATGTCCTTCAACACATACATTAAATATGTAGGACTGCTTCGTTTGAGAAATATCAGTAATAGTAGACACATCCTGAAATATCTTAGAGCAGGGGTGGGGGAACTCCAGGCCTCGAGGGCCGGTTTGTGTCCTGCAGGTTTTAGATGTCTTTCATCCAACACAGCTGATTTAAATGACTAAATTACCTCCTCACCATGTCTTGATGTTCTCCAGAGGCCTGGTAATGAACTACTCATTTGATTCAGGTGTCTTGACCTAGAGTGATATTTGAAGCCTGCAGGACATCGGCCCTTGAGGCCTGGAGTTGCCCACCCCTGTCTTACAGTGATGCTAAAGAGCTACTTCATGCACTCATTACTTCTAGGCTTGATTGTTATAAGTCATTATTATTATTAGGTCACTAAAAGCTCCCTAAAAAGCCACAACATCGTAATGAGTGTTAACAGGAACAAAAAAATGTTTCCCATATTAGCTGCCATCCAAAACCCAACAATGTATGCGAGGAAAGGTATTTTAAAATCAAAGTCTGAAATACAAATATTTGGTAAAACTTACAGTTGGAGGTTTGATTGTGGGATCATAGTTCAACCCTTAGTTATGCTACTATAGGCTGCTGATGGGCTTACCATGATTAGTTATTCTTAAACTCTGGTGCTTTCCAATATTGTGTCATTTCTCTGTCTTCTGTTCTTCTCTTTTGGCAAGTGCTTGTGCATCAACCAGAATGCAGCCTGTGTCAGTTGCTCTCACTTTTTCTTCTTATTTTTTCTCCCCACTTCTTTACTTTGTTATGGTTCGAATTTGAGGAGAAGACAAACGACTGCATGGTCTCAGTAGGTGTCAGAATAGGTGATTTTATTATACATATGTACATATGGGGAAGATGAGCAGTACAAGGCTCTAAGCGCTGATCTCCCACCGAACAACCACGTAACACAATGGTTTTTATTACAGTGATGACGTCAAGTCACATGATAAGTATCAGTCAGTTCTCACTTCTATGTCCTTCTATGGCTAAGAACAACAACATGTTCCAGATGTTTCCACTCCTCTGTATTCTGGGAACATAACCAATAGTGTGTAGAATGTGTAGTTGTGTGAGAGTGTCCGTTTCCGGCCAACAAAAGTTCACCGTGTCCTCATATGACTTTACTGCGGGCTGACTGGATCCCCCAGTCAAACTGGTGCTTTACTAACTGATAGAGTATTGTAGCAGATTTACTAAATAATAAGTGATACATGATAATATTGATGATAAGCTGATGCGGACTAATGAAGTACTAATGAAATAATAACAGTGCCTTATGAATGATATATAGTGACAGTAAAATAGGATGTTTTCCTCAATAACTCCCCCTTTTGTGCTGGCTATGCCAGCACAACTTCAACCAATACGTTACAGCACTTATCAACCCCAACATCCTCGTTAGTTTCTAAATTTTCCCACAGTTTCATGATCCCTGTTCCCCGGCTCTTTTACTTTTACTCTAAACTTCGTGATAAGAGTATCAAGTTATGAGTATAAAATATGCAACTAACGTACAAAACAATTACGATTCCTTTAAACTATCAATTCCTTCAGACTAGAGCCTGGAATCAATTAATCAAATGCTGCTTGGCGCGACGCTCCTCTTCATTCTTCAACCTCAGGGGTTAGACAACCCTTCAGTCGTGGCACAGATCAGGGGATTATTCTGCCCCGATTTCGAACAACGATCTGTGTATCCTCCAGAAAAAGAAACCGGAACGTGTCCCCCTTTATGCCCCAGAGCCTCTGAACCTCGTTGGTCTGGTGTTCCTGGATTTCCGCCACCCCTTCATGGTTATTGCTGTGTTAATGGGACCCATCCTTTTGAGGGGACTACCCGGAGCCCAAACGCCATGAGCCTTGGACCCAGGTGGTGTCTCGGCCGTCACTGTGTCTATCTCTGCTGCGAAGGATCCTCACCTATCTGTGACCTCGTCTGGTGTCTGTTCCCTCCTCTGCAAGAGACAGAAAGCCAACACATCTCCCTCGCTGGCTCTCCTAACCTAATGTTGTTGACTTGGTTTATTCCAATCCTATGCTATGCCTATGTGTGTAAGCATGCATGCATTTAACCCTCTGCACTTGAAGTCAATACCTCCAATATATCAATCCGATCCGTTGTCGGATGAAGCTTTTGACCTTCACAGACTAAGTGCCAGCTCCTTATAAGCACATTTGCAATGAGTGTATAAAAGTAAACAACAGACCTCAAACAAATTGGGCATTCTTAATTCTAACTTAAGTTTAAATCTAGTACTCAATTTCTGATCATCTAATTATGCTTCTCACTGGTTCCCTAAATTGTCTAGAAACCTTTAATTTTGCCATACCTAAATCATTAAAACACAAACGAAATCATAGACCCCTGATATAGCTTTTTGCCTTTATGAGCACACTTCAATAATGAGCAACAACCTGCAATCTGTACCAAAAATCTTCATGGTTACACCTGCAATTAAAGACCGGATGCATTTTATATCTGTTTTAATTCCTCCTTATCTAAAACCTCCTCAGTTTCAGGTTAGTTTTGATTAGTCACAATTAATAGTTCTAGTTGTATTTGCAATCTCCCCACTGGAAACTGCACAAGAACATTACACATCCTCTCCAAAACACTCTCCCGCCAAGCTGTAACCCTGTGTAAAAACTTAGTCAGCAGTTACATGTTAAGCTCCTTCAACTCCCAATTTACCTAAAAAGCAAATCCGTTAAATCAAACAGCTCATTTGCACAACCACCTGTACATCATAGAGTAATAAAAGATTCAGCACAACAGACAAGTATCATGTTCAGGTTTTCTCCAATCATTAAATCACTATTATTGCCGCAATTTGTCTTAGTCACACTTGGGCAATGTTACTCCACGTTGTTTATCACTCAGAGCCCCCTAATGGCCAGTTAGTGAGCTCTAGGTTAAACTGTCCCCAAATTAGTTATTTGTTATTATTACTTGTTTTATTATTATTCTTGGTTTTCATGTCACTTGTCTGTTTTCTACTGCCCCCATTCTTACCAAAGCAAAGCAAACATTAGCAGCACATTGACCGCAGTCAAGCATCCACATTCCAGAGGTGCTATAAAAAGATCTCCTGTCAGAAGAAAACATTAAGAACTTCAAATTCAAGTTCAATGTGGGTTCATAAAATAGTGATGTGCCATTCTGTTGTTGCAGCGTGTGAGAAGAGCCGACTCCCGTTGAGGTGAGCCAGCTCTGTGGAGAATCCATGCAGGTAGTGTAGTGGTAGAGGCCAGGTAAGCACAGAGAGCTGGGGACCTGGATTTAAATTCAGCCACGTTAGGAGAAAGTTAAGAGAATAGAAAGTAGGAACAACTGGCTGCAATTCAAAAACATTGTCCTTCTGTTGTTGCAGAAAGGGAAAAGACTGCAAAGCTGAGTGCAAAATGTACAAACTGAAAATATCAATCAGAGCAAGGTCAACAATAAACATATACACTCACTCGTCCATACAGCTGGAGGAGATCTGCCCTTTTCCTCCAGCCACTGACCCTAGAGCAGTTTCCCATTTTGAGTACTTCTATAGTATCCATTGTCTTGCCGAAAACTGCAGGTATACACTGGCCTTCAGCAATTCAATAATTGTACATTTAGGAAAATGGGTGCATTTATTCCAAAACAAATGACCCAAGGCAAACGGATAAGTGTTAATGAGAAACTGGGTAAGGAGCCAATTACTCCTCCAAAATGGAAAATGGCTAACAACATTTGTCCAATCTTTAAACACCATATCTATTCTTACCAGCAGTAGCAAATGCAAAAAGTAAGACATTTATGAAAACACTGAATAAACATGTCACACATGCATCCTTTGTATTTGAAGGCGCTGAGAGATACTAAATGAAGAGCCATTTGAGAGCTGTGCCAGCTGGCTCTTCAAAGGGAGCAGACCAAAAAGAACCAAATCTTTGAAAAGAACTAAAACCTCTCCGGAGGACATTAAAGAACCTTACTTTAGGTAGACCCAAAGTACTTAGTTGGGCAATATTTGAAAGTATGATATGGCTGCTTTATGTCATATAACACTAGAAAAATTGATTTCTTGTTGTTGATCCTTTTTCAACATAAATGCAAAAGCATCCCAAAATTAGCTGCGATGCTTAAATGCATCGCAGCTGAGACTAGAGCCACATGTCAGATATAGAAAGTCACCAAGTCATTCTTAAGGAGGAAGTGGAAGTGAAGGCTCACCACTTCCCTGTGTCCCTGTGTTCTGCCAAGGCTTCTGCCTTCAACCAGCACACAGTTCACAAAGCTCTGGATCTGATATGCCAGATTAAGAGTGTATGCGACAAGATTTTGGACTTACTTTATTACTGTTTTGTGCATTTCCACAAACATTATTTGAATATATGTCAGTCTTGTCACTAACCATGTTTTTAATACAGTATTCTCAATGAGGATGCACCTGTAAATAAATTCTAGGTTAAGCTTAAAGACATAAAAGAACATTTACATCGCCTGCCTACTTTATGTAATTGCTCTTCTGAATTGTTGTGGGTCCCGTTTGATCTGTAAATGTAATAAATATTTTGCCAGGTGATTAAACAGAAGTTGTTACTGTTACGTACACTTTTCCTGTAAAATTAATAACAGAAAACATAATTATTCCATTTTTATTTTTATTTTTTTTACAGTTTCTTCCATCTGATCTACAGATTGAAAGTAGTTGCCCAGACCTGGAGCTGGTTTCACCAACCATGCTGTGCAGTATGGCCAGACACCCGCAATTATTTTTCTTTTCTGTCCAATGGACATTGTTCCAGAAATCTTATTGTTCGTTTAGATACAACTTTGCAAATCTAAGGCATGATGCTATAGCCTTTGTAGAGAGGGACTGTTCTCCTGCCAACTCTGCCAAACAATCCATTCAGTGTATTTCCCAACTGAGGCCTGCAGTGTCGAAGATGAAGCTTTCAAGTGATTTGTTTTGTTCGTTTTTGAAATGTCTCTGATCTTTGCACAGTCTCATATTGGATGAATTTTTTGGGATGTCCACGCTATCTTCAATTTTTTATTTCTCAGTTTAGAATTCTGTACTTTAGGTTGTTTGGAAATAGCCTTAAATCTGTCCCCAGATTGATGAGCAGCAAAGCTGCTTCTCTAAAATCATTGCTCATGTCTTTCACTCCTGGATGCTCTAGACCAGGGGTCTCAAACTCAAAATGAGCCACTGGCCACTGCTGGCACCGTCATCTCATTGGAGGGCCACTTTAGTGTTCAAGTAGTACAGAAAAAAAAACAAAACAAAACAGAAAACACCCACTAATATTTCCTAAAATCAGTTTTGTTTGCTTTTTCAAATTTCAAATATTGTTAGGGTGCCTGGGTCGTTGACCCTGTTTTGGGTTTTTGGTTCTTTGATTTTGTTTATTTCATTATATTCTAGCTTTGTCTTATGGGTTATAGGATTATTCTTAGTTTAGGTTCTCTGTGTGGGTTTTGTTTGAGTTTTAGTGTTCTGGTTTTCTGACTGTGATCCATAGTTACTGTATCCCCGTGTCAAGTCTGTGTCTCTGTGTTATGTTTCCGGTTTTATGTTAATGTATTTGGTTTTGCTTCCCCCATCTGGTTAGGCCTGATTTTTGTTAGGCCAGCTGTGTTTCCCTGCTGTTACCCATTCCCTGATTGCTCCCTCTGTGTATTTTTTATTTTATTTTTGTGTTTCTCTGCGTCAGTGTCACGATCTATCTTTTACTGTGTGTTCTGTCTGTCTGCTAGCCTGCCTGATTAGGTTAGTTTTGTATTGTTATGCAACCAGTTTTCAGTTTTGCCATCCAGCATTAAAGCTGTATTTAAGTTCTCCTTTTGTTTCCGTGAGTCTGCACTTTGGGTCCACCACCCCTGCCTGCACACAGCCTTCATATGACAATAACAAGACAAAACTGCAAATGTTAACGCAATTTTCTTTCTCACTCTTAACCAACTGAAGCCTTTCATTGAACTGCCAAATAAACAAATTGGTCCTCTCTTTCTGGCCAGACACCTGGCAGCACTTCTGCTATGATTTTGTTTGTATTTAATTAAATAAAAATGCAGACATAAGTCTACACATTCGTTTTTGACTGTTAGTGAAAATTGTTTTCTTTTTGTTTATACTCTCTTGTTACCTCGGCCAGGTCCGCGGCTCCGAACCGTAGTAAAAGGACCTCTGGCTAATATGTTGGGTTCCGTGTCAGGCTCATAGCCGAAAACTAGCTTTACTGTCTGGGTCAACTTTGCTAGCGAGAGACAGAGAGAGGCGTTGAAAGGCTGCTCCAACTGAACTTATTGTTTTGGAGGAAAACATGAACACAGTGTACAGTCGAGTCGTAATAGCTTACTTACAATTGGGCTCTTCAGACACTCTTCTTGGCTGCAGTGGTTATTATTATATTTACATGCTTCCAGCTCCCATTTCTGGTTGGTGACAGCTTGTACTTTTCGACTCTCGTTTTTCTCCCTCCCTTGCGCTCACAGACACATAACGGGTATGGGAATCCATTCTCCCTGCAGCACAGACTACACTGCCTATGAGGCTACATTCTTTAGGGCTATGCCTGTAACACTCTGCCTATTGCCTTCATATGAAATAATTTTTTGAATAATAATTAAAAAAAATATTTCTTCATGTCAATATGTGAGCCGCAAGTAGAGGTGATGTGGGCCGCAAGTGGCCTGCGGGCCGCGAGTTTGAGACCCCTGCTCTAGACCATCCAACCAAGAAAACCTCAGCTTTTTTCACAGGACCACAAGCGTGTCTACCTGGCCTTGTGCTGGCCCAGGTGTGGGCCATACCAATGTTGCTAGTGATCAATTAACCAAGTGCACATGTTTAATAATTTTCATAATTTTGTTGTACATATACATTGACAATAAAGGGCCATTCTATTCTATTCTAAGTAGTAAGGGTGCATTTTGTTTTGTTTTTTTTTACACATTGCTCATGCATTTTAACTCCGTTTTTGTTTTATTTAATATGCATCGCACATAACTAATCAAGAAGCTGTATGTGAGACAAGTCTGTGACCGACAGATTAACTCATTATCGTGGTATCATCAGTTAACCAGTCAATGTAAAATTAAGTCAGCATGAGGCAGTTATTTTGTTTTGGTGAGGAAACAAAGAAGTGCAATGAGTCACATGACGTACATGTTAAAAATTATGAAATGCACTTGCAGAGCTACCCGTTGTGGCGACACCTTGTGGCGAGGGAGCAGATAAAAGTAGTTCCTGATTTAAACTAAGGGAACAGTATAAAAGCCCTGATGTCAAAGCTGTTAAGCATCTTCTCACTGGAAACCTGAAGCTACTGGGTAGATCTGTCAAGAAATAAGACAAGACATCAACAAAAGGTTTGTGCAAAAACAGTTTATCTTCTTTTCTTTAATAAACTGTCAATCACTTTGGGTCTTCTGTTTTTTAAAGAGATTCTGAATATCAACATGAAGCTGCTGACTGTGTCTGCACTTCTTTGTGCAGTGATGGTTGTGACCACTGTTGCTGGTGAGAATTGCAGTATTATTTATTAAAGTCATCCTCTGCTGTTTTAATCTGCCCTGCTTTTCCAGATGGAAAATGCAGAGGGATCAATTCAGTCACGTCAGTCAGAATATTACTGATTTTCCCCCAAACTTGTCTCATTTCTGCCATGCTAAAGAGGAGAATGATATGTCAATATTATATATATTTTTAGCTACATTTGTATTAAAGAGTGTGGTTTTTTTTTTTAAGAGTTAGTCATTCATAAAATTAGTTTAATGTACATATAAATACATTTATACAAAAAAAAAAACCCAAGAAAAACACAAATTGCTTTTACTAAAGTATTCTTTGCTCGTCTTCAGGACAGCATCTTGTCGTCAAGAGATTCCGGCACTGGTATTTTGGTTGGAGTAGGTACGGAAACAGATACTTCCGCTACTGTCCCTTTCACTATAGAAGCTCAGGTAAACAGTTATTTGGATTCACTATTTACTCTTTCTCTGTTTGCTAATTTGTTTTCTGAAGTCTTGCTTTGTTAAATCGCAAATCTTGAAATTTCTGGTGTCTGTTTATCTCCACTACAGAGACACTGTCAGTCCATGCATGTAAACCTGGCATCTGTACACAGCCTTGGAGAGTACCGCAAGATTCAGAGGGTCATATATCGTTCCACTCACAGTTACCCAGTTACATGGATTGGAGGCTCTGATGCTCAACAGGTATACTACTCATAATTATGCATGGTCTGACAGTTAGAAAGATTACTCTAGCCATAGAGAATTGGGCTTTGAAAAACAGTCTCTCTAAAAACAAGCTACATGCTATGAATATTCAATAATGTTTTATTGTCGATTTTATTGCTTTTTCTAGGAGCGTTATTGGTTTTGGATTGATGGAACTCCTTTTACATACGCATACTGGTGTCGTGGAGAGCCTAACAACATTGGGGGCAGAGAGCACTGCCTACACATGAACTGGACAGGTGAATCCTCAAATGAAAGTATTCTATGAATATTGAGGGGAAAATGTTGTCAAAGTATCCACGATTTCCCAAATAATTCTCATTTATTTGGCATGACAACTAGTAACAAGACAGCTGTTGTATTTTTTTTTTTTTTTTATCAAATCAAACTTGTTTTTTAAACAACAATTACAGTGTTGTGTTTTCCACAAATTTAATGTTTTTATTTTAATTTCTTTTAGTATAGATTTGTATATGTGTAAATGATTATGGTTTCAATTAATGTCAATGTTTGCTGCTTGCAGGACTGAAGTGTATGAATGACAAATCCTGTAACTATCGATACCCATTTGTCTGCGTCAAGAAAAGAAGATAACTCCTTGTCTGACGTGAAGCTATAGTTCACCAAACAAAGAAGCAAATAATCTCAATTACCCCGGAAGAATCTTTTTTATATCTTTACTCCTTTTATTTTGCTGTAATGCTACATAAGGAATGAATCAGCAAACGCCGTAACCTGGAGCTGGATTGTCTCTTTTAATAGCATCAAAATGAATGTGTAATGGAAAGAATGCTTTTAGCAAAACTTCATTCGACTGCATGAACTCTTCTTTCTCGCCTCCATTATTAAACTCTTAAGCATTGAATCAAATTGGTCTGTGAGTCATTATTGTATGTTATATTTTCATTGGTCTACTGCTAAACATGAAAGAAATCCATGCGTAAACATCCCGATTTTCAAATAAATGCATATTTTTATGTGCATATTTCATTAAATGGAACAACATTCACCCCTTTTTCAGATTTAGGTGACTTTCTTTGCAGCTTACAGCTTGCAACCTATTTACACAATCAAACAACACAAAACCTATTTCCGTCTGTTCTCTTATTAGCTATCCTTATCAGGAGCATGGGTGGCCTGAAGCCTATCCCAACTACCAGAGGCAGGGTACACCCTGGATAGATTGCTAGTCTGACGCAAGGATAGAGACAGACTACCATTCACACTCACATTCACACCTATTGGCAATTTAGTATCACCACCACCAACAAACTTTATTTATATAACACATTTAAAACCAGTGGTGTACAAAAGTGCTTAACATACAACAGGGTGAGATGAAGTAGCAGG
>NW_024583464.1:21848-23839 GCF_018398535.1 Haplochromis burtoni
TTTTTGGGTTCATTGAGAACATGGTTGTTGTTCAACAATAAAATCATTCCTCAAAAATACAACTTGCCTAATAATTCTGCACTCCCTCTAATAAGTAGCTCAATGAGGTAGCTTGGATATATATTATTAATAATTCGGAAGGTGAGCAGCAGGATTTTGAATTGAATGTGATACTAACCAATCAACCTGATCTCACTAACTATGGTGGTGCAGTGCTTGGCACTGTTGCCTCACCACTTTCAAATCCACCACCTGACACAGATAACGTGTGTGGTGTTTGCATGTTCTGTCTGGGTAGTCCAGCTTCCTCCCAAAGTTCACAAACATGCAGTTAGAGGGGGTAACTTATACAACCTGCAATTTTTAAACACCAATCAAAAACACTGCTGCCTGTCAAAGCACAGATCAAGAAACAATAGTCGAGGGAATAAAGGATTTTACTCTAATTCTGCGCATAAAATAGTGGCGACTAGAAGCAAGTAAGCTTGTCTAAGGTGACTCCATTCCTTCCATACGATCATGTGAAACAGAATGTACTCCTTATTTCAATTCTAAGGTTTTACCCATGAGGACATAAAGAATCATCCCACAGTTCTGAGGTTAGCGTTAGCATGGGGGATGATATTGAGTAATTACTCTGCACACAGAGAACAACCAATATAAAATCCCTATTTCTCTAAACTCCCTAGTCAATAAAAATACTGGCGGCTGCCAGTGCTACCCCTCATCCTCCTAGTACCACAACTGTGGTATTATTTTGAATTACTTTACTTTAAATTAGAGAAGCACAGCTATTGCAGGGGGGGCGGTATGAAAAGGGTAAAAAAAAAAACGCGTTGGGGGGGGCGGACATTTTTCTTTGTAAAACAAAGGGGGCCTAGCAAAAAAAGTTTGGGAACCACTGCCCTAACTCATCTTTATCTAAAAATGAAATTAAAGTATGCTTTAATACTTTTTATGGGTAATGTGATGCTGAGTGTTAAAACAGAGTTTATCTACATGTGTTTTTGCTCATAATTAAATTATCTCTGATTTTAATCAAAAGTATAATTAAATATGATGTGTAATAATAATACTAATCACACTCAATACTTTAATTAGTATATCAGTCTAACTAATATGATGAATACGAAAATATATTCTGAATAATAAAATGATCTGCATGTAGTTGTCTGTTTGTGCTAAAAATAACTGTGGGTGAGGGGAAACTGAAAAAAAATGATATTGAATATATTTTGCAAACACAGGAAAAAAGTACTGCTATGTAACAGAGTTAAAAATAAATCATGTTGGAGTCATAGTATGGAGGGTGCTGAGTGCCAAAATGTTGGCAGCAGGAACCGACAAAAAGGCTCCTGACCAGATATTTGCAGTTTTTTATTTAAAGTTTACCTACAGGCCATGCAGAGAGTCACAGTAACTTTGTTTAAGATAAACAGTTGGTTTTTATACACCACAGCGATAAAACAGTTCAACCTCAGATTTGAACACATTTAGATAAATTTGCAATCTTGGAATTTATGTAACTATAATGAACTTTAATTTCTTTAATTTTCTCTTAGGTTTTCCACACACATCTGTCCTCAATGTTTTCAAAGACCTAAGCATCAATTGGACGAACTTGGCCACAACAAGACTCTTTCCTAAGGTACAGTTTGGTGTTACTGTTTGGAACATTACCAAGGACAGTGGTCATTAACCCCTGAAATGTTGCAGGGGCATTTTTTCATCCCAAATACCAGGATAGTACAATACAGCTCCTTGTGAGCTCCTGTTTCTGAAATATATATTTTAACTATCCAGGCACATGTAATATCATGGCTCCAGTTCCTGGCTCCTATCTAGACTGGCAACATAATGACTATTTCTGGGTCCTCCCAAAAGAGGACTGAAGTAAGGCCAATTAGTGTTAATTCAAATTATGAATTAAATTAGTCAGCATTAAGCATTTGGCTTAATGCTTAACTGCATATTTACCTATCACAATGAAT
>NW_024583464.1:23864-34593 GCF_018398535.1 Haplochromis burtoni
AGAGATCAAAACACAGACTTAACAATGTGGTGTATGCTGTACAGTGCAGCGAGGAATGCCCAGACCTCTACATTGGAGATACCAAACAGCCACTTCACAAGTGCATGGCGCAACACAGAAGAGCCACCTCCACAGGACAAGACTCAGCAGTCCATCTGCATCTTAAGGATAAAGGACACTCTTTCGAGGATGCCAATGTTCCCATTTTGGACAGAGAGGACAGATGGTTTGAAAGAGGAGTGAAAGAAGCCATCTATGTCCACTGTGAGCGACCATCTTTGAACAGAGGCGGGGTTTACGACACCAACTCTCTGCCATCTATAATCCAGTTTTGAGATCCCTTCCCAGACGCCTTAACGCCCACTCACATCCTGGGCCATCTGATCTCAGGAATTCGCATGATAAGGTGGGGCCAGGTTTCACAATGAACTCACCCGAAACTCTGGCTGATTGGGACCCACACCCAGTTTCACACCTTGGCTCAGGCGATTAGAGGATCATCAGGGGGTCCTTTTGTCCCTCTGTGGGGGGATACTCCCACTAGGTTTATATCTGGGACTCTCCACCATTTGACCTTAGAACTGAAGAAGCTTCTCGGATGAGAGGTGAAACGTCTTCAAGCAACTTAAAGAAGTCCAGACCCTTTTCTTTGCAAGCTTCTTTGTCAAAATGGGAGATATCCTCAAGGGTGGTGGAGAATGACCAAGCTAAGATCCTTTGGGACTTCCAGATACAGACGGACAAAATGGGGGTGGCTAACCAACCAGACATAGTGGTGGTAGACAAACGAAGCAGATGGCCGTAGTGATACACGTAGCAGTTCCAAATGACAGCAACATCAGGAAGAAGGAACATGAGAAGCTGGAGAAATACCAAGGGCTCAGAGAAGAGCTCGAGAAGATGTGGGGGGTGAAGGTGACAGTGGTCCCAGTGGTAATCGGAACACAAGGTGCGGTGACTCCCAAGCTAGGCGAGTGGCTCCAGCAGATCCCAGGAACAACAGCGGACATCTCTGTCCAGAAGAGCGCAGTCCTGGGAACAGCTAAGATACTGTGCATGACCCTCAAGCTCCCAGGTCTGTGGAACACTCACCAAGTGTTCCACATTCCTCACACTCAATGTCTGACTCCTCCGACTCAGACTATATCCACAGTTTTGTCTTGGCCCTTTCCAGCAGCTCTTTGCTCATCCTGAGAACCGTTGGTATCAATCAGTTTACATGCGATTCTGAAGAAGCCGTACAGCCTTGACGATGTTGGCCCCATTATTGATTACAACGAGCAGCACCTTCTCTTTCCCTACAGCCCACTCTTCTAATGTCTGATCAGTGCAGTGGGCGATGGCTTCCCTGGTATGTGGGTGCTCCATTCGTTGCACGTTAAGCAAAGCATCATGGACCTGGCCCAGGTGGGTGGTAAAAACAAGTGGAAACACCCATGAAAGATCCTGTTAATCCCCTTTTGCTCCAGCCATCTACACACAGAGTTAGCTTCCTCGCTTCTTTTATTAGTTCTTTCAGTTTCTGCTTTGCTATATCCATCTCAGCCCCAATCAGACTATTAGCTCACACAGTTGTGTTGATATCCCAATCTCAATAAACATATTCACCAACGCTTCCTCTCGCTTGTGATGTTGCTGCTAGAATAGAATAGAATAGAATAGAATAGAATAGAATAGAATAGAATAGAATTCAACTTTATTGTCATTGCACATGCACAGGTACAGGGCAACGAAATGCAGTTTGCATCCATCCAGAAGTGCTTTAGTGATATAGATATATTACAATATATATTAGCAATAATATAGATATGTGAGTATATTACAGAAATGGGTCTATTATGGTATGTTATAATGTACACGGTATGAAGTATGTTGTGAATATTCTATAACTATAAGTATGTACAGGCTGAATGGACCAACCTTGGGCTTGGGCGTGCACACTTACCTTCTCAAGATAAGCTAGTTTAGCCTTCTTTTGTGAACTTTTCAAGTGCACTTTAAGGTTTGTGGGATTTTTTGCCCTTTAGAAATGTCCCACAAATTTTTATCTCTTTCCACTAAAAGACACTTGCTTTTATCCAAAACACAGTCATATTCAGAGAAATCCCAAATTCGACTCTAGCGCTTTCTCTTGACTTTTGCTGACAAGATGCTACGCGTGGACGGAGCGGCAACACAGACAACTCGACCGAGGTACTTGCCACCTGCTGGCATAATGAGACAAAGCAAGAAAAAAAATGGAAACTACAGTTCATTTTCCCCCTAGACCAGGCGTAGGAAACGTTAGTCCTCGAGAGCCGGTGTTCTGCAGGTTTTAGATCTCACCCTGGGTTGCCACACCTGAATCAAATGATTAGTTCATTACCAGGCCTCTGGAGAACTTCAAAACATATTGAGGAGCTAATTTAGCCATTTAAATCAGCTGTGTTAGGTCAAGGACACATCTAAAACCTGTAGGACACTGGCTCTCGAGGCCTGGAGTTCCCTACCCCTGCCCTAGACTAATGTATGACACACACACACATGAACAAAAACTGAACACATTTTCTCTATAAATTCAGTTAATTTTAGTTAGTTTTGTGAACGGTCATTTCAGTTTTAGTTAGTTGTCCAGTCTTGTTTTTATTTCTATTTCTGTTAACATTTTTTTATTTTATTTCTAGTTTTCATTATTTCGTTAGTTTTCATTAAGGATAATAACCTTGCTTCTTGTTGACATTATGCTAAACGCTAGAGATGTTCTTGGAACCTTGATAATGTAATTGAACATTTATTTTGTTATGTATTGATCACTTTAGTATTAGTAAACTTCAGTTAGTCACTTAGTCTTACTCATTTATATGTCTGTAGAATAAATGTGTCTTTATGCTCTATCACACACAGATACACAACACAGTTGAGGCATTGTAAGTTCATGTGAGATGTAAAACAGATATCGGGGCTCCTCCTTATCAGGGAGCAAGTAGGTAGTAAGTATGTTGCTGAATACTTTTGTCTGTGTGTTTGTATAAAAGACATCAAGGCCGTGTTTCTCTGGTTTCTCCTTATTGCAATATGTTATTAAATGTACATCAAAAGATGCTCATCAGGTGTTTGCAATTAATTTTAAAATTTTTCACAATGACACAGCTATTGGTATTTGAGATTTAGATCTTGGAACTGAGATATAACTCTTGGTATTAAAGAGTTTATTAGTGGATTTGACATGCAAATGTTGGATTTTGGGATTGTGTACTTGAAAAAAAGAAAAAAGTTTTGTTATGATCGAGTGTGTTATTGGAATCTGGGTTTAGATTTTGGCTTCGTTAAAGCATTTTCATTGCTCCACTCAAAACCAGTTGTCTAAAATCTAAAACCCAGCTTTGGTATAATAATGCTACCAGAGAACTCAGATGTGTAGAAAAGCTGAGCGAAAATGGAAAAAAAGACAGACTTCAGGTATGGTTTGATGTACTTAGAGAATCTTTGATAAATTATCAGAAAGCTTTAAGAGCAGCAAAAAGTATTTCTATAAGATTGTGTCTAATAACTGTCACAAACCTCATATCAGCATGATTAAGTCTGTTATTAATCCACCTACTGCAGCTCCCCATGCAGCATTAAAAGCAACGTGAAAACTTACTGAAATTCTTCATTAATAGGATTGCGGATATCAGGTCATCTGTTCATACGGCAGCTTCAATTGCATTTGATCATTTTAAGCCCTTTTCCTTTTCATTACTGAGTGAAGAAGTCAGCAATTTGAAACCCACAAGATGTACGCTGGATATTGTTCCATCCTGTTTAAAGAAAGTCGTTGGATGATGTTTTTGACACTGTGGGTATGTGTTTGCTTTGTATTGTCAATAGCAGTATTCAGTCTGTGTGTGTCCCTGCTGACTTCAAACATTCTGTGGTGGAACCTATTCTTAAAAAAACATAACCTGGATCCAGCAGTTTTATCCAACTACAGACCAATTTCTAAACTGCCTTTTCTTTCTAAAGTCCTGGAGAAAGTTGTCCCCCGTCAGCTCCAGACCTTTGTATGGCATTGGTGAAGTATTTCAGTCTAGTTTTAAAATGCACCAGAGCACTGAAACTGCTATTTTAAAAGTTTCTAATGACCTTTTAACTTTTACTGACTTGAGAGATTTTGCGATTTTAATATTATTAGACCTCAGTGCTGCCTTTGATGATCGTAGATCAGGGGTGTCAAACTCAATTTCACAGCGTGCAAAAACTCAAGGCACACTTAAGGTTGTAGGCCAAACAAGATAAAAATTTACTGACACTGTCACGGCGAGTGAGGTGAGCCGTGTGGAGGAGGAAATGAAGGATCCAAGTGCAGGCAGTCGTGAGGGTGTGAAGGTGGTTTATTAAACACAAAAAGAAAGGCAAACGGCAACAAGGAAAACTAAACTATACTGGGAAACAACTAAAACTACAAGACACAAACCTGAATGAGAACGAGCGGAAACACTAGGCGGATGACAGCAGGGAAACACACGGATGACGCAGGGTGGAATACACAGACGGACCAGCAACTACAATGACGGAAGACATGACTTAAATACACCGAGAATCACAGGGAAATAACACACAGGTGGTGGACGCAGCTGGGAGTGATCAACAAGACGAGACAAAGGTAAAACTGAACACACTCACATGAGACGCAGACCTTCACAATAAAACAGGAACAAGAAACCATCACACAAAGGCGCAGACTCGACATAGAGAGACAGACAGAAAATGACACATGGAACTGGACAAATACTAAGCCGACACAACTGAAGAACGAATCCTAAACATAAACAGAAACATGAAACTCAAATAATAAACATCATAATCATCATCATAAACATTACCATAACACGACAAGAGAACAAGAACACAATCCCTGATGCAAACTTAAATCAAAACACAATAAACTCAAAATACTGGGTCCAACGGACCCAGAACCGTGACAGACACACTAAAACACACACTAAGACCCACTGTTTTTTAAACATAAAAATTAATAATTTAGTGAACTCAGTGCGCAGTTCGCTCAGTTTATCAGCAAAGTTTGCCGACTTGGTTCAAAAAGTAAGGCACTGGTGCATTTGTGACAGCTTCACTTGAAATGCCTTCATCGTGTCATACATGCCATGTCCATGAACTGACAGGTTTCCTTGCTGAGCTCAAAAACTGTTGAGAACTTTTCCCCAACTCAGCCAATGAACCTCTATATGATAAGGCAAACTGCAAACTGAATCTATTTTCCACATAAAAGACTGAAATTGACAGTGATTTAAACTTTTAGCTCAGATAAAATTTATGGTTTGCGTCACAGTGATGATTACATTCTCCATTTTCAAGACTTTACCACACAGCGTTTCCTGGTTCATGATGCAGTATTCTGTTAAGCAGTACAGTTTTCCTCCTGCATCTTTACTCACATCCTGCTGACTACTCCACTTTTTTCACCTCATAACACCGGCACTCCATCTATTAGAAGTCCAAAACGTTTGTCCCAGGGCATGTCGATTACACTTTGACAGACATTTTTAAAACTTTTCCTGTTGTTGTCCAGTGCATCGATTTAATGTCCTTGTCCTGCAAATTGTAGTCCACTCCACAGATGATGGCCAGCTGTGCAATGTCCATCATGTCTGTACATTCATCCACAGCAAGAGAGTGTGCAATAATGTCTTTGCTTCTTTGACACAACTGTGTTCTTAAATCAGTGACCTTCTCACAAACCCGATCAGCAATCGTATTTCTGCTCAGGCTCACATTTGCCAAATTTGCCATTTGCCAAAATCTGCATTTTGTCTGGACACAAGACATCGCACACCTTCATCATTCAGCTCCTCAGAGTGAAAAATGGGCTGATTTGGCTTTCTCCTCTGCCAAAATAAAATTTGCTTTCACAACAGCTTCACTTTGTGATTTTGCTGTGATGAAAAACATCTTCTGAAATGTAGCCTAGCCGGCAAGGAGGCTGCAGCGCTACATTATGGGATCTGTAGTTAGTTTGTTATTAGCGCCTCATATCGCCGGGCCATGTGAAAGAATAATAATAAATCTATATAAAATGATTTCGTGGGCCAGATTTAAAAGTACTTTGGAGCGCCGGAAGCAGTGGAAGAGAAGGAAATATATGAAATTGTCAGTGGACATAAAAACAAAACGAGAATGAGTTGGGCAGAATGAGTTTGTACTACTTTTATTTCTCTTATTTCTTACTCAAACCTTCTAATTTTATAATTCTTTTTCTTAACTGTTATCATGTCTTCTTATGTTTTTATTCATTTTGATTATCTTAATTGTACAGCACCTTGGTCAATTGTTTTTGTTTTAAGATAAGATAACTTCCTGAACTCTTTATGCCTACCAAGCTTAACGAGGAACAAAATAAAACGATGATAGCGGAGGTGACGGAAGCTGAACTTATGAATGCCATCAATAGGCTGAAATCAAATAAGTCACCAGGCTCCGATGGTTACACCGCGGAGTGGTATCGGGAATTCAAACAGGACTTGATCCCTACACTACTTACTACTTTTAACTGGGTGTTAAAAACAGCGCAAATTCCACCGAGTTGGAAGGAGGCAATTATTTCGGCTATTCCGAAAGAAGGGAAAGACAAAATGGAGTGTGGCTCATATAGACCTATTTCTGTCCTTAACATAGATTATAGACTGTTTACTTCGCTAATGGCCAGGAGAATGGAAGAATTTTTACCTGACTTGATTAGCAATGATCAAACGGGGTTTATAAGACGACGACAGACCCAGGATAATATACGTAGAACTCTTCATGTAATACATCAGATACAGACATCTAAGAGTACAGCCATGCTTATGAGTATTGATGCAGAAAAAGCCTTCGACTCTGTAAATTGGGACTTTCTATACAAAGTCTTGGATAAATTCGGCTTACATAAGGGAATTGTTGATACGGTGAGGGCATTATATACTAACCCCACCGCAAGAATTAAAGTTAATGGGTTCTCTCTCAAAGCTTTGAAACCACCAACCTAGCTAATTGCTCACTCCCGACTGTTTTTTTTTTTGTTGTTGTTGTTGTTGTTGTTGTTTTTTTTTTCTTTTTCGTTTTGTTTTGTTTTTCCCTTGTAAATTGTGTCAATTAATGCCTGTAATCACCTTCGTGAAGTAATATTGTAGAAATAAAGAATATAAAAAATTTAAAAAAAGATAAGATAAGATAAGACTTTATTGATCCCACAACGGGGAAATTTTTGCGTCACCTCAGCTCAGGTACAGCTATATGAAGGAAATACAAAAATACAAATAAGTACAATCAATGAAAAAAGTAAGATAATACACTATATACAATGGTAGCATACACAGTATGTGATTATGGATATAGTTGGAAATATGGAAGACATAAACTATATAGCTTGGAAGGTCATGGAAGGTCCATTATGCATGAAGTGGTGACCGTGGATGTTCACAGTGTCCAGTGACTTATGACATCGTGATTGAGGAGTTATAGAGTCTAACTGCTGTTGGGATGAATGATCTGCGAAAGCGCTCCTTCCTGCAGTGAGGGTGTTTCAGTCTCTGACTAAAGGAGCTGCTCAGCCCACTCACATACTCATGCAGTGGGTGATGTGGGTTGTTCATGATGGATGTCAGCTTTACTAACATCCTCCCCTCACCAACCACCTCCACAGACTCCAGGGGACATCCCAGCACGGAGCTAGACCTCCGCACCAGTTTGTCAATCCTGCTCCTGTCCCTGTCCGTGCATCCACTCCCCCAGCAGGCCACTGCATAGAAAAGGGCAGATGCTACCACAGTGTCATAGAATGTCCTTAACAGAGTCCTGCAGACTCCGAAGGAACTCAGTCTCCTCAGCAGGTGGAGTCGACTCTGGCCCTTCTTATACAGGACGTCTGTATTTGTAGTCCAGTCCAGTTTATTGTTGAGGTGAACACCCAGGTACTTATAAGAGTCCACTATAAATGTGCTATATGAATAAACTTTGACTTTGTGGACTTTTGGAATTATAGTTATACTTCACTAATTAGCTGGGGATTCTGAGCCCCTCCCAGAGAAAGAATTTGGAAGGATTCCAAATTTCCCAACCTTTCCCTAATCGTGCTGGTGGTCATTTTTTGCAATGATTTTAGGTTGGAATTCAGATTCCAACCTAAACTTCCATATTCCCACCAATGAACAAAATTGGAAGGGAACACTTTCTGTGGAATTCTTCCAAATTCAATGATAAAGTCAATGGTAGATATTCCAAAAACACAATATAATCCCTGTCCAACCTAAACTTCCATATTCCCACCAATGAACTAAATTGGAAGGGAACACTTTCTGTGGAATTCTTCCAAATTCAATGATAAAGTCAATGGTAGATATTCCAAAAACACTTATTCCTGACCTTAACCAGGACTTTAATGATGTTAAATAGCGTGTTTCTAAGCGATTTGAAGAAAAAGAGCGAACATGTGTAGGTTCAGTCCAGACGGTTCTCATATTTCCTCTTTTTCCGAGGTCGTCATTTAGGAACGTGGTGGGTAGCCGAAAACGTAATATGTTGACGATTTGTCACCTAGCGTAAAATGTTACGCTTTGGGAGTGAGAACGGGTTGTTTTTTTGTATTTCTTCCATTTTTCCGCTTTCAAGAAATAGTTAAACCGTTCACATTTGTCACTGGATGTTTCCTTTGGATTGCTGAAGGACTGATCACCAAGTTTATTTTCTAAAAAGATACCTTTGGGTTTTAGCAGTTTAAGATTAATTTAGGCCAATATCAGTTTTTTTTCTCCAAATCATCATAAGAGTTTTTATCATTAGAATAGAATAGAATAATCCTTTATTATCCCATGGATGAGAAATTTCAGTGTTACAGAGCTCTTACAGCAAAGGAAAATATAATATATAAGAGGAAGACACAAGGTGGTCCTATAAACATAAGCAGCCAAAGTTCATATATACAACTATATATGAACTCAATGTTTTTTCATGCAGTGGAGACAGTGCAACAGAAATAGTGAACACATCACAATAAAATCACCTTAAGGATCATTACACTGCCTCGCCAACAATAAGTTCTTGTCCTCGAGTGAAAACACACTCTCTGAGCTGGGGGTGTAGTCTGCGTTGGCTCTTAGGTCTCCTAAATCTCTGAGAGGTAGAAATAGCTATATGGATTAGAGGGGAAAACCTGAAGGAGGGGAAGGCAGCACCTGCTGGAAGTCCATCTGTAGAGGGGTATGGGGGCTTTGCACAAATGCTTCAAGGAAAGGAGGAAGAGAATGTCCTCTATAAGGGGCCATTCGGTCTCTGTGCAACACCACTTTCCACCTCTAGGAGGCAACTGCACCCTGTAAACCACTTCCCCAACTCATTCCAGGACACTGCAGGGCCCCATTGAGTGGCTATCCAGTTAAAAAAAAAACATCCTTTTCCTCTCTTTGGACGCACACCAGCTCTCCATCATGGAAGGGCCTCCCCTTAGTAGTGTTGTTGGAATTTCTATTTTGGCGCAGTCCTGCCTTTGCCAGCTGCAGTAGTCCAGGCCTGGTGGTGCCTCCAGTGTGTCAGGGGGCTTGAGGAAAGCCAGCCTGGCAGGGATACTCAGCTCTCTCCCTAAACAGGGCAGGTGTGCATTTGGTGGAGTCTTAGACTGCTGACCTGTAGGCCATGAGGGTGAGGGAAAGATGGAAGACCCACTGGTGTTCTGAGGTAAGGATGGCTAGCTGCTTGGCCAGTGTCCTATTAAACCTCTCCACCAGGCGGTGTGCGTTACGTCCCGGTCTAGTTACCAGGACAGTCACCGGGACAGCAAGCTGCCCAGTGCACTGCCATGTTTGTTTACATCACGTGACGGGGTACCACGTGACGGGGTACCACGTGACGGGGTACCACGTGACATCAACTCCGTCCCGCTGGAAGTTCTAACATCTAGTTAAAGCTGGAGAGAATTCAGAGACCATTTCCTTCATTCTATGGGTAGGTGAACGTGGCTGACTGTCTCCTGAACCCTCTCTCTTAATCGTGTCCGGCAACATCATTGGGTCTTGTGTCTCCAACCAGCAAGTAATGTCACTAGCAATAGCTCTCTCGCTTTTTTAAAAATCTGACACCAGTGTAAGATTCGCATAGACTCTTAAGTGCCAGACGTTTTGCTCTTACCACGGTTTATTGAGAAGGTATTGTAATAGGGCAGTTAATGCCATAGACAATAGTCCCAAACAACTCACTCTTCAACTCTCTCACTATGTGGGTATCCACCAACAATATTCCTAATATGCCAGTCCTGTCTCTTTTTTAGTGTTGTATTGGAAATAAAAACAATAATAAAACAAGATTCAGAGATGATCAGTAAAAATCAGCTACTTATGAGTGGTCCCCTATCAGTAAATCCTACATGGGTCATATAGGCATTTAAGTAATCTTTTAAGACTGGACCACCTGTTTCAGTTCAGAAAACAATGACCATGAATGTCTGATGCTTGGTGGATCTTTCATTTGTCTTATGTTTTCTTAACCATACAACGAAAACAGATAACCAAGAAGAGGATGTCCAAGTCTAAATTGTAGATAAACTCATTATCACGGTTATTATCAGTATTAATCATCAGCCCTAGCTGTTACAGAAGTGACAGCTTTTGAAACAGTGTTTGAAGTTCAGACATTATTTCGCTTTATCTGAATTTCAAGACATATCAATGTTTACTAAAACCTCAATAACCTTGCTTCGTTTTTTAGACCATATTGATATTGA
>NW_024583464.1:71165-78299 GCF_018398535.1 Haplochromis burtoni
TAAGTAATCCAAAGTATTCAGAATACGTTACTGTCATTGAGTAACGTAACGGAATACGTTACAGAATACATTTTGGGGCATGTATTCTGTAATCTGTAATGGAATACATTTTAAAAGTAACCTTCCCAACACTGACGACGCGAGCCGGCTCCATATCGCAAGCCGTGGGTTTTTTTTTGTTTTCCTTTCTCTCACCCTCTCTTTTGCGTTGGGATGAGGGGAGAGGGGCGGACAGGGCAGGAGGGGGCAGTGCTGAATGACGTCATCGCCTAATTTGCATAATTGGTCATGCTAATGTTACTGTAACCTATGTTGTTGGAGAGAGAAATAACATCATGGAAGAGACATAAAGTGAGTAAAAAACGTCCTAAATGCATTTAGTTTATTTAGAACTACAAATTCAATTTCTTTTAGCAATTATTGTTTTTTTTTAATGTCACAATTCCAACCCTGCTCCTTTACCCGGGCTTGGACCGGCAAAAGTGACCCGAAATAGGCACTCTGGTGGAGTTAATTTGTGTGTGTTTATAAGTAGTTTTAAACCTTGTGATCCACAAAACAGCATAAGAGTAAAAGAGTAAAAGAAGAACTGACTGCATTACAGCGCCTGCTGCTTGTTGAGAGTAAAAGCAATACGCGCTTTCACGTCTTTTTTTAGCGACTTTTTTTTAGAGAAAAAGTCGCTAAGGGGTCTGAAAACTCGCTAAATATAGCGACAAAGTCGCTAAGTTGGCAACACTGGGAGGGGGAGACAGAGAAAGAGCCAGGAACAACAACGTCACATTAGAAAGGTATAGTAATCATCCACAACTATTTTCAGTTGCAGATGATAAAGGATTCAGAAAGTTTATTCATGCAGGCCCATATGACAGAGAATATGCATGTTTCTTTTTGTTTTCATATTTTAATTTATATTTAATTGTGTTGTGGTTTGCAGTGTTTTGTGTTGTTTCACTTTAAATTTGTAAAAGGAAAAAGCTGAAAATTTAAATAGTTAAAAGTTGAAATGTGAATAGTTGATTTTTGTATAATATGATTTATTTATTACATTTTATGTGGAGTGAATAAATAAAAGTATATTTACGGTGGCCCCTACTGACAAAGCACATACAAACTTCAAATCACGTACGAACTCTGAAGCACGTACAAACCCTGAAGCACATAAAAACTCCAAAACACGTAAAAACTCCAAAACACGTACAAAAGACAACAGAAGTGCTCCAGGATGCTAGGTGCAGTGTTGAGCTTTTGTTACAAGCCAGCAAGTACCAACGACCGGATTTGGTGTGTGGTAGTAACAGGTAAATGAACACTTTTTTTAAAATTATTTGAATATATATGAATGCTTGTGTATAAATACACAAACAATACACATGTGCTTTCATGCTTTCAATTGTGTAATTTAAGTGATCTGGTTAGCTCTGTTTTGGAAGTTCAGTTCATGCTAGAAATGTTTTTTGGAGTTTTTACGTGTTTTGTCTCTAGGGGCCACCACATATATTTATATATAAACATATATAAATAAAACCACTTTTTTTTACATTAGTAATTCCTTTTGTGCATAATTTTATATTATTGTTAATAATAAATTAATGAAAGCAACAAAACAACCCGAAGAGCCGGTTCGGAGCCAAAAGAGCCAGTTCGGAGCCAAAAGAGCTGGTTCGGAGCCAAAAGACCCGGCTCTTTTTAGTGAGCCGAACCAAAAGAGCCGGTTCTCTAAAAAGAGCCGGAAATCCCATCACTACTTCAGAAAGTGAAAAAGATATCACGAGCAGTGGAGATATTTCTGACAGCGAAGAAGGCGAAGAAGGGGAGGAATTTTTGCCAGGCACCGAGAAGCTTTGCAGCTCATCTGAGGAGGAAGAGACAAGACTGGAGGATGACCATCAGTGGAGATCTAAAAATGGAGAAATCATGTGGCAACCCACACATGAAGAGGTCCTGCCATTTTTTCCTCCTCCCATTTTAACCCCAGGACCAACCCATTATGCAATTGTTAGAATCAGCAGCCCTGGGAGCACTTTCAATATTTTTTTTGCAGAGGACATTATGCAGCTAATCCTGCATTTTACCAACCTGCAGGGCAAGCGGTCAGTAAAAGACTGGAAGAACATAGATGAGGAGGAGCTGCAGGCTTACATGGGGCTTCTGATCCTGGATGGCCTGTACAGGTCTCAACATGAAGCAACAACAAGCCTGTGGGATGGGGTGACAGGACGTGTTCTTTTTCATGCCACAATGTCAAAAAAAAGATTTGCGCAAATTAATCTGGCAGTAAGTTTTGATGATTGTCTTTCCCGTCCAGGTCGCTACAGGGGGGACAAGCTGACTCCTATAAAAGATTTATGGAGCAAATGGAGCGACCGCCTGCCCAAACCTTTCAATCCAGGGAGAGATATATGTGTGGATGAACAGCTGATCCATATATTCAAACAATATATGCCCTCCAAACCTGCTAAATATGGGCTGAAGATCTGGGCCCTATGTGATGTGCAGACCTCCTATGCCTGGAGGCTTTAAGTGTATACAGGAAAGTTCGCATCAGCAAACAGGGAGGTTAACCAAGGCATGCAGGTAGTGCTTGAGTTGACAGAGGGGCTGCAGGGCCACACAGTCACAACCGACAATTTTTTGTACATCATTTCCTCTTGCAGAGGAATTGAGGAAGAGGAGGATGGCGCTGGTGGGCACTCTGCAGTTGACTGAGTTGCCCCCACAGCTGCTGAACGTTCAACACAGAGAAGTTCTGTCCTCTGTCTTTGCCTTGCCGCAACAGGGCTGTGGTATCCTACATCCCAAAGAAAAGAAAAAATGTTGTCATGTTGAGCACCAGGCACCATGAGCCACAAGTCCAGGACTCTGGCAAGAAAAAGCTCCAGATCATCCTGGATTATAACAAGTGCAAAGGGGCTGTGGATTATCTGGACCAGGTAAGCACAATTATACATCAATTATTTGCCAAATTGCTTATGGTTTCTCATTATTATAACTGATAAAGTCAGATCATGTGATTATGATAGTTTTGATAGTTACAGAAAGGGGTGGGGGGGGTCTAGTTTGATGCCCATAGGCAGAAAGAATCAATTTTCTATGGCTGTATAAATCTATTTATGTCATCTGATCATTTCTTTTTGTTTTGCAGGTTCGTGGCACCTACTCCTGCCGTCGGCAGACGCGTAGGTGGCCCATGTGTCTGCTCGACCACATGATTGATGTAAGCTGCTACAATGCTTTTGTCCTCTTCACTGCTGTGGACCCAGAGTGGAACAGACGAAAACACTACAAGCGGCGTCTGTTCATAGAGCAGGTTGGCAGAGCCCTTATCACCTCGACCATGATGAAGAGAACCCACCTGCCTAGAACACTGTTTGCAGCCAGCCTGGTCTTACAGGCCCAGGGCAAAGAGCAGCAGCAGGAGCAGGAGGAGGAACGTTCCACAATGCGAAACCAGTGCACATCGTGTAAACAGCGCAGAAGAATTCCAAACTAGCTGCTGCAAATATGGTGCACCGGTCTGCAAAGTCCATTGCAAAATGCTTTGTGGTTCATGTTATAAGATGTAAATTACATCTTTGTTCAGTTTGTTGTTTTGTTTTGTTTGTTCAGCTCAGTTCAGTTTGTTTTTGCAATAAATTTTCATTGTTCCAAAAATAATAATGCATCCAAATCAATGTTGTTATCAATTATTGACCTATTCAAAGCTCTAATAGCCTTTTGCCAAATATTATATTTTGCAATTAATTTTTGGAAAATATTGCAGATTATGGGTTCCCGCCCCCAAAATAAACACGGGTCTTTATAACAATAAAGCCATAGAAACATAAAAATTATTTAAAAAATAATGAAAAACTTTATATCTATGGTTAGGTCTGAAGTTGTTAAAAAGATCTGATGTGAAAAAAAAGAAAAATTAATTCATATATGATATTGCTCTATCACCTGTTGACTTGGGACCCGTTTGGGTCCCGAGGGTAAAGAGCAGATGTAAATTTTATGGGTGCCACAAGGATAAATACATCAAATATTTTGTGGTTGTACTCTGTGGACCTTCTTTGTGGACTAGTCAATGTGTCATTATTTTAGTTGAGAAAGAATCAGGTGCAGTGAAAGTATGTCCAGCATGAATCACATGTTACACATGTCACTTTTTCAGTGTTAGTTCCTAATTTTGAAGCTTCAATGAAACAGTATATAAGCACCGACCATAGAGCTGTTCAGCACCTTTTCACTGGAAGGCTGAAGCTACCAGTCGGTGCTGATAAGAAATTCTACAAGAGGTCTACTATAAAATCTATGTTATCCTTTCTCTAATGCAGGGGTTCCCAAACTTTTTTCGCTGGGCCCCCCTTTGTTTTAGAAAAATGTTCGCGCCGCCCCCCGCACACCCTCGCGTGCACACACACGCAACTAACACATCCTCCAACCACACACACCCATATTTTGATCAATTGCAGTTTATTTCACACCTCAAACATTTAGTAAACAATTAAGCAAATACAAGTAATCTGCAATAAATTGCAGGTAGTACGAAAATAAACTACTAACTCTTTTACGCTACATCCGCACCTACACGGGTATTTTTGAAAACGCAGCTGTTTCGTCTACACGTAAACGGCATTTCGGATCACTGAAAACTGAGATTTTTTAAAACTCATTTTTTGCTTTTACGTGTGGACGAGGAATACAGAGTTCGTCATGCAACGTTAAAGGTATGTGCCTTTTTTTAACTCAGCTGTGCGCCACGTTATTGTTTACATGAGAGGAATTGCAGAATGGACGATAGTCAGATTAACAGTATTTTGTCTCTATCTGCAGGTTTTACAGGCTTACGGTGTGTTCACACCGAACGCGATAGAGGCGGCCAGAGTATCAGGTTTACATGTTAAGTCAATGGAAAGGCGCGATGACACGCGATTGCGGCTCCCGCGAAAATTCGGAAGCAGATTTGTGTCGCCAAAACGCCTGAAACGCGCGTCAGTGTAGCACGTTTAGGCGTTTGACTCGCGAAAAAAACACGCGTGTGAGTTTTTGTGTTGCATTTTGTGCATATGCGCGTTACGCGTCTACCGCTCAAGTTGGAAAAATCTGAACTCCAGCGTCAAATCGCGCCGTGACAACCAATCAAAGGGGCAGATCCAGCCAAAGCCCTTCATACTTCAATGGAAGGAAGGCTAATCAACGCCGTAGCAAACAACTCGGAGCCGTTCAACACTAGCTGCTTTCTGTACCGAGACAGGAATATAAAGGACCGAGCTTGGAGGAAGATATGTGAAGAGATCGGGCAACCTGGTAAGTTCATTCATTTCTCTTAAGTTTTCTCTAAAGTTTTCGCTGACCCGGGGAAGCCGCACAAAAGCTAGCAAGCCACCGCTATTTTCCCACTGACGTACAAATACCGTTCTGCTTTTATGCATGTTGTCATTTAGGAATATATTTTATTGTTTATTAATAAACAGCACACAGTGGTCCCGCTGTTCATCCGTCACTGCTTTGCTTTTTCGCTGATCTTTTATTGCACAGTACAGCATTGCATTCTGCAGCCTGATTGACAAATCTCCTTCGTGTCGTGTCTCCTGCGCTTGCCAAATTTATCATGTTTGGTTTTGATAACCATCACGTCCAATAGAAAAAACAGCACAAAAACACCCATAACTATGAGCCTCATTCGGAAATAGACACCTGCACCGCGAGGGGAAAAAGGTGCACGAAAGTGGCGGGCAGATGAAGACAAACCGCGGCATAATAATACTTTTACGTTTTGCAATCTACAAAGGTTTGCACTTTGAGAATCAAATGTGAGAACTGTGACCAATGTTCATGTGTGTGGGGAAAACAGTGTATAAAATGCGTGACCAGGGGCTAGTTATTCTGAGAACCCCTGCTGCAATAAATGAGGGACCACTGTCTACTCTACGATTATTATATTCAACCTGTTAACATTTAATACTGTATTGATAGAACCAACTGATTCTGCAGCAGAGCATCCCCTGTTGCTTCTCCTGGCTCCCCAGTCCCTGAGCTCCTGCTGCTGCACCCACAGATATGTACAGCAAGCATTGATAGCTTTTAACTCGGTGGGATTGCCTTGTGATCACCTTTACTAAATATCTACAACCAATCTGATTATATCCTTTTTTTTTTTTCAATGTTGAAATTAAAATCTAGTAGCAGCCTTCTCATTTCTTTGTGTTTTGTGCTGTTTTACAGGCCCACAGGGGAGGACGGCTCTGAGGCAGATGAGGGACGGGTCCCAGGACGGTCCATTGGCGCTGGAGCTGGCCATCCTGATGTCCCTGAAGAGGCCACACCAGTCTCCAATGGAGCAGCTGGGTCCTTTTTATTCCTGTCTCTCTGTAAATTCTTATATTTTAGATATTTATGTTTAATGTAACCATGTAACTAGAGATGAACCAAACTGTTCACACCTTTATCTAACTCTGTTTTAATAAAGGCTGGTGACCCCTGTTATAGAGTTTGACAGCTGCAGGGATTATATACAAATATTCAACTGTACCAGAATTAAACCAGGTCTAAATAAAAAAGGAGTGAGTATCACTACAAAGGTTAACTCAGTGGTCCTAATGCTACAGTTTGATATCAGCAAACACCAAGCGCATACATTGATGTGACACCACAGCCATGCTATCATTGCAAACACTGATAACAGCATAAATCGAATTAAATCGGGACTTGATGAGAGCTTCTGAGTATCACTAGAAATATTATATACAGTCGTCTCCGTACCACAGTTTGCTATCAGTAAATAGCGACCATTCACTGTTAGCATAGCACATCCATGTTAGCAGTGTATAAATGGATGGTTTAGCATATATTAGCACAGGACTACCATATTAAATACTTTTACTAACCTCAGGCAGATGGACAGGCGCTCTGCAGGTGGGATTGAGCGCCTGTAATTGGTGTCTAGGCGGGCGATCCTGAGACCAACCCGGGAAAGCAGGTCCTCAAACTGGCCAACGGTGATATCTCTGGAATCCGCCGTCATCCAGGCGCAGCTCCTGGAGCAAATGGTGAAACTCACCAAACTGCTCACGCCTCTGGAGGACCTGATGGACCCAGGTACGGCGAGGACGTCTTTTACGCCGCTGCTCTGCTCTCCACAGTAAATAG
>NW_024583465.1:0-11135 GCF_018398535.1 Haplochromis burtoni
ATCTCCCTGTGTTTCTCTGAGTGTATTTTAGTCGTGTCTTCTGTCGTAGTAGCTGCTGGTTTGTCTGTGTCGTTCCCCTCCATTTTTCTGTGTAATCTCCCTGCATCTCTGTTTCACGTCTCAAGGTTTCAGGTTTGTTTTTGCTTAGTTTTTCCTAGTTTAGGTTACTCTTAGGTTTTGGTTTTCGTCCACTTCGCTCCTGTTTGTTTCACCTTTTGTTAATAAAGCTCGCTCACAACTACACAGTCTGCATCTTGGGTCCGTTAATAATTCACACACGGCTTGCCCCGGCAACCTGTGACAATTTGACACATCTGTAAAGCAGAAATATCAGTAAAATACACAGGAAGTAATATGACTGAAATATTAATAAAAATAACTTAATATAATTGATTAATAGGACACTTTTGTGGCATTTGTCAACACCATTAGAAAAAGGGTCAGCACCGTCAGACAAAAATCCTGATGGTGTTGACATCTGATGGTGTTGACAAAATACCCTACTTTCTCTCATAATTACATGTTTTTCTGACAGAAGCCATCTTGTTTTTCATCAGTTGCTTATTGCCTCTACAATCTACCTAAATTAAGCTCTTTTTACAAAAATTTTTTTGGAATACATCGACTTTGGTGTTGACGCACTGTGGTTGTGACACAGTTTTATCAGAAAGGTGTGCAATAAATGAAATAAAAATAAAAAAAGTTATCACAGCAGTGACCTTATGGCATGTGTATCAAACAGGAAGTGGTAAAGGGGTCCTCAGAGAGTAAGCCGCCCACAATAATTCCTGATTTTTTTGTACTTTTAAAAAAATCTGATGGTGTTGACAAAAACTCTGGACACAGGTATTGACTTAAATACTTAGTGACGAGAGCCATGATGTTTAATTTTACATTACTTATAATTTTTTTCTGTGTTTTAATATTATCACACCTGCTTCAGGACAATGGATTTTTAAGGTACTGGTAATGTACTGTACCATTTAAAATAAATATATATGTATAAAAAATGCAAAATCATGCTTTTGTTGTAAAAACATTGTCTTGGTTTGTCTTTTAGCCAGTTGGATTAACACTTGCATGCATATTTTTAACCACAAAATTGGGTTTTATCTGCCGGACATGTTTTGTCCCTTATCTCAAGAATCAGTGTGATATATATATATATATATATATATATATCACAGCAGTGACCTTATGGCATGTGTATCAAACAGGAAGTGGTAAAGGGGTCCTCAGAGTGTAAGCTACCCACAATAATTCCTGATTTGTTTGTACTTTTAGAAAATCTGACGGTGCTGACAAAAACTCTGGACACAATTTTAATCACTTAAAAAATATGTAAAAATAAATTTTTAATTGTATATTTTGATATTATATAAGGTATTGACTTAAAAACTTAGTGACGAGAGCCATGATGTTTAATTTTATATTACTTTTATTTTTTTTCCCTGAATTTTAATATTATCACGCCTGCTTCTGGACAATGGATTTTTAAGGTACTGGTAATGTACCATTTAAAAAAAAATTATATGTATAAAAAATGCAAAATCATACTTTTGTTGTATAAACATTGCCTTGGTTTGTCTTTTAGGCATTTGGGTTAACACTTGTATGCATATTTTTAACCACAAAATTGGGTTTCATCTGGCAGACATGTTTTGTCCCTTATCTCAAGAATCGGTGAAGTTTGTGTTTTGGAGTTTTGTCTTTCGGGTGAACCAGTTTCTGTCTGAGTGTGTTGCTGGGTCTGAAGTACACTGGGATGTCGTACTTGGAGAAAAGTCTCCTGAGCTTCTCTGATACACAGGCTACATAGGGGATGACAATGTTGTTGCGTCTGTCTTTCTTATCCTCCCTCGCTGGTGTCTGATCTTCTTTTCTGTGCATCTTTGCTGACTTTATAAACGCCCAATTAGGATAACCGCATGTTTTGAGTGCTTCCTTTACCTGTGTGTGTTCCTTCTTTTTTCCTTCAGGTTTAGAGGGAACATTCTCTTCCCGGTGATGTAGGGTCCTGATTACTCAGGACTTACAAATTTGTGTTCCAGAGTGTGATGGGAGTCAAAGAGGAGGTACTGGTCTGTGTGTGTGGGCTTCCGGTAAACTTCAATGTTGAGGTTGCCATTCTCATCAGTGTGCGCAGTGCAGTCCAGGAAAGGCAAACAGTTATCCTTTGTGTCTTCCCTGGTAAACTTGATGTTTTTATCCATGGCGTTAGTGTGAGCAGTGAAGGATTTATTTTATTCTGCTGTTGGTTCCAAGGTGGATATTTAACTTTCAAATTTTTCTGGCAACCTTAATTAGAAGTATCCAAAATGCTCAGTGTGGAGATATAATTAATTTTCCTGAAATATTCTACTGACAAAATGTCTACAGTGAATTTTTTTATTTCTAAATTGTGACTGTATGTGCACTAACTTAATCCACTTTGATGTGAAAATTTAGGCAGATCTTTAAAATAGGACGATCATTAGTCCTGATTATAGATTGATTAAAATTACTATGACACAATTCAGTATGCATGGCTTCATCACAGAGTGACCTTCAGTATGCATGCATGCATTGAAGTGGTTTGCAGCCCAGTCAGCACCTCAAAGTACCACAGTTCTCTGCCAAAAAACACTGGAATGCTCCCTTTAGGTTGGGGAAGAGAGGCTCCCCCAAGTGAGAGGACCCTGGAGTAAAGATTAGAGATTAGAGTAGTAATTAGTTAATTTCAAACCATATTCACCTGAAAATTAAATTAGCTATCAGCAGTGAAGTCTGGTGACAACATGTACCTAAAAATGTCTTGATCAGTATGTGATCTGAAATCAGAAATTGTCACAGCTTCAGGAAGCCTTCAAGTAACAGGTTTGTTGCTCATAGTTTCCACACACACAAATGCTGTCTCTTTTGCACAGAGAGGTAACTTCTCCAGCAGCATGCAGAGATATGAAGTTAATTAAACTGCCAATCCCAGTGAGAATAACCAGTACCTGAGTTAACCCTCTCAAGGCAGGCGTTGCCGATTTGCCGATTTGCAACTAACAACCTGATTACCCCACATACATATTTTATGAGTTTTTTTTTACTCAGAAGTACCACTGCAGGACTTGGTTGTGCATTAGCAACAAAAAGTTTAATTTGAGCCTGAGAGGGTTAAAACAGAGAAACTATAGAGGGTGAAGCACGCATACAAAACACACACACACACACACACATACATACATTTGCTAAGAAACAATCATCCAACACATAGGAAGATCACATTTACACATTTACTTATTTAGTTTTTATTCTGTTTACCAGTCATGAACAGAACTTCCTTATTTGACCTTTGACCCTAAAGTAAGTAATAGATTTCAGGTAGGGAAGGTGAAAAAAATCAATGCTTATATTAAACCCTGCAAGCAAATAACACTAGTCTATCAAAATGTCAGCGTAGAAACAATGAAGTAGTGCCAGCTTTGATGGCACATATTGACAAATGCAGCTGGTCATGTGTGGACAAAAACGTGATAGAGCAGTGCTGGCATTAACTTGAGAGATATTCTCTGGTGGCTCATTCAGCAACAGTGTTTTTCCAAAGGCTGCTTCTCAGCAGAGCACACTGAACAAGAAGAGAAGCAAAATATGCACAAGCAATGCAAAGGGGAATCCAAATTTTCACCCCCAAATGTGATCTGCTTTTGTTGAAATGAAATCAGTGTGATCACTCTATTTCTCAACATAAATGAGAGATTTCTTGCAGTGTTGGAAGCATGAAGGACTCGACAGTGTCAATTTGTCTCCACTGTGACATTTTTATCTCTAGTAAGACACAATACTGCTCCGAGTTTGTCTGCCTTTTATCAAAGAAAAATATGTGGACAGTTTCCCCCAAGGGCCATGAATATACAGATAGATAATAGGACACTACTTGCCATTATTTTTGAAGAGTCAAACTCCACTCATACAGAACTGATATTAACTTGTGCCATTTTGTGATTTTTTTTTTAATCATTGTTGTGCTCATCTGTTTCTGTGTAATATTTCATTTTTCTAATCTACAAATGGGACTAGATTTCATAGACAAGTAACTTGAAACTTAATCTTTAAAGGTTTTGGTTTATTTTGGTAAATTAAACCCATGGATGGATTACTAAACAGGCAGAGTATGTACCCAGTAGTCCACAAATCTTTTTTATTTTAGTATATGTTCACAGGAAAATGCAATTTCTCCACAACTGTGCCATAGTAACTTTGTATAAAAAACCCACCGGCAACTGGCCAACATCACGAGGTTGGTCCCCAGTACAAATTGGGAATGTATTGTAAATATTTTGACGTTGTAAAACAGTTTAGAAGAGTACCACTCTTGTCTTCATGTCTTCAGTCTATTAGTTCATAGTGCTGGGCTCTAACCACAGCATTAGCTTTAATTTATACAGCAATAAAGAAATGGCAAGAAGTATAATATTGATTTTCATCAGTGAAAGCCAGTGCTAGAGCAGAGTTTATTAAATACTTTTAAACTGTGGACCCTGGTGTGTGAGTGTTTTTTAAACGCCTCTCTCATACACAACATAACCTGGAGCCCCTTCCCATGACCATGCAGCATCAATGCTAATATTTATTTCTTAAAACTTCACATTAAAGCTTGTTTCCCTGAAACAAACTCATGAATAACAAAGCATATGCACTCTTTTCAAAGGGTAACCACAACACTGGGTAAGAAAAGCAAGAGAGTCCCTGTAGCAAAATGCTAATCATCTCCCACTGCTGTAACCTTCTCCCCTCATCCCCCACCATTCCCCTGCTTTGCTTGACTCTCCTGATTTCATTCTCCTCCTTCGTCTCCAAGTGTTCATGAAGAAGGAAGCAAATATCTGTAACTTTCTACATATTCATTTCTGTTTCACACTTCCTTTTTGAAAAATAATGGAGTTTAAGGCCAGAGGGGGAACAGGGTCTTTGTAAATATGTAAGGAATTTGTTTGGGGGTGAAGTACATGCACGCTCTGTGGTTTGAAAGAGACCACATCCTGTACCTGCCCCTGTGGCAGCAAACCGAACATTGTCCAGCACATCAAATGAACATGAATGCGGGACCCTCGTAAAAGAAATGACAAATTATGTTGAAGGTTTTAAGTAAATATAGGAGTAGCCTGAAGTCTATTCTATTATTATTCATTTTGTATTATTCCGTTATCATTTATTTATTCAGTTGTATCTACCAATCCATCTAACTGTGCATGTCAATATTGGCAAAAAATGCAAGGTAAAGCTGAGGCATTAGCCAATAAACCAAAAGAAACTAAATCTCGTACCTAACGAATGTATCAGTTGTAGGTTCATATTATATTTCATACAAAGGTCCAGCATGTTTTCATCATAGGTCATCTCATTAGACTTCATTTGTGTCTTGTCAATAAAGTGGTCACAGCTGTTCAAAACCTCACAAGGCTGGACAGACCTATGAGTACTCAAACTGTGCTTATTGAACGCAATATTGATAAGATCTTGGAGAAGTTCATGGCTCTGCAAAGGGAATTGGATAGACCTGGGGACCCACTTGGGGATCAGTTGCGAAATTACATTCAGTCTGTTGGCACTAACCCTAAACTAAACAACTATTAACTCTTTCGGCCACCCCGTCGCCATCTGGACGGCTTCAAGGCCGAAGCCGGATGGAACAACCAATTCCTCTCACTGATTATGGGAATGTATTTTGACTCTCTGTCCACATCCTTCAAGGTCACCTGCGTCGACTGGAGGACTGTTGACGTTTGCTTAAAACTGGGTGAAAGGACACTCTCTCTTCAGTTGATACAGGATACACACACACGTACTCAGACACAGATATACAATCATATGGTTATGAAAAGATTGTGGCTTCAACAAAGCAGTATTATTGCCTAAATCGTGCCCACCCTGCAGGGTTGGCAGCCTACTCAGCTCCAGATCACCACAGTCATGGGGGAGCGAGCAAGAGGTAAGGGAGAAAGATCCCTCCTGGTGACTGTTGCTAACTGCACCGTGGACCACCAGTTCTGGCTAGCCAGCATCCAGGACCAATGCATCATTGGTCTGGACCTGCTGGCCAAATGGGAGGCCACAGTGGACGTGTCCAGAGCAATCCTTTACCTGTGCACGGAGACTGTGAAGCTCCACACCACCAAGGAAGTCCCGCTGCCTGCCTCCACTTTTTCAGCCAGCATAAGCAAGCCTGAGGGCCTGTTGCCACTGATGGTGGAAGGAGCCCCTTCTTCACCAGCAGTACAGTAACTTTCCACTGAGACCAAGCAAGCTGTCGAGGACCTATACCAGAGGAGCTGTGAGGCCCTCCAGGCTGATCAGCAACGGCAGCTGCGGGAGTTGCTCGACTTGTTTGCCGACATCTTTGCAGCCAAGGATGAAGACTGCATGCACCTGTGACTTTTGCCAGGGCTGCATGCACCTGAGCTGAGCACATGCTCCACTCTTTCCTCAGTTAGAGCTGCTGCCAGGGTTTCTGGTGCATGCAGACGGATGTGCTCTTGTAGTTGTTTTGGCTGGAGACCCCAAACAAAAGCCTGGAGAGCAAGCTCTTCCTGTGCTGCAACATCAAAAGCAGGGTACCCTCTTCATACATAAAGACGAAGATCTGCAGCATAGGCACCCAGACTCTCCTCTTGTCTTTGTGGGTGGTTGGCAAGTTTATCTCGGGCATCATATACATGGGTACGGAGGCCAAACCTACTCTACATTGCTCTGGCGACAGCAGGCCAACTTAATACCTCTTCTGGCTGAAGATCTGTGAGGATCTGCAGGGCCCTGCCTTCCAAGGCGAGAGCTACTTGGACAGTTGTCTCTTCCGTTGACCCTCCGTTTAGCTGAGCAGCCAGCTGTACCTTGATAAGGTAGGTCTCTGGATGTGCCTCCCCATTATAGCGTGGCAGCTTCATGCTCCCCGCGACAGGAGCCTCTGATGGCAGCGCCGGCTGCACTTGGTCCAGGAGGCAGTTGGCGTTGTCCCCCTTAGCTGCCAGCAATAAGGGTGTGCCGCTCCCAGACATCACCATCAGTGGAGGCTGGCTGGCCGCTCGTGGTCTTGGAGCCTGTAGCATCCCTTGGCAGCTCCGACAGCTTCTCAGTGGGTGGGGGTGTGAGGCTCCATCTGGTAAGCCCAACAGATCTTCCTCTGGCTGACTTGCTACTGCCCGGGGGTCTCCCCACTTCTTCGGTCGTGCTCCATTCACCGCTTCTAACTACAAACAAGCTGCTCCCCCAACACGCCATATTTGACAATATTGTCAAATGCTTTATCTACAGTACATGCTGCTTAGAAGTCAGCGTCGGCAGTATGGATGGGCCAGGCCTGTTCAATTATCTTACTTTCCCTCCTCAATTTAAAGCCCTAACTGACAAAAGAAATGTGAAATACATTTACAGCTATAGGGCTAACCTTTCTGTAGCCAATTAAAATTTGATCATTCTTTCAATTTCATTACACGGTGACCTTATAGTTAGGTAGCGGTGGAACTAATGTCTACCACATTAGTTCCACCCACTTGGAAGGCTAGCTCAGATGCTAAATGCAATGTGTACAAAGTGTATTGCTCAGTATATAAAATAGATATCAAAAAGTGGTTAGGAGTGTCCATGTCAGGAATAAACTACAGCAGTAACGGCAAGGCCAGGTTAATGATTCAGCTAACAATAATGCTGCAATTACTGCACCTAACCCTGAGAACCAGCTCAGCTGCAGCAATGAAGGTAGCATTAGCATCCTGGATGACACGAGTGCTAGTGGGGTTAGGAAGCTAATGGACACAGACATTTTTCCAGATGATTTAGGAATGGATGGACTTGTGCAAGTCTGACTTGAGAAATATCCCTCTCATCTCTTGAGTACAACTAAGAAGTTATTTATCTATGCATGGCATCATAATGGAGACTGACTTGAATATTCCATCAAGAGGGATGCTTCTTTTTTAGTCAAAATGTGATCCAGCTTTCACTACCAGAGGATTCACAGAGTTGAAACACAAAATAGAAACCAATAAGGGACATAACAGACACAAGACTTTTAAGGAATATTTGGCCTGCTTTAGTTTGTGGAAAGACAAGAAGCAGTGTGTAGAGAAAGGGAAACAAATCTCTGCACTAGTTCATTCAGATCAGCTCCAAAAAAATTGCTATTTCAAATCAGTTGCCTGTAAGGGGAAAATTAGATGCTTTTGATGACATGTCAGAAGTGGGGAGCAAACTTTTCCTATCTGTAGTTGACTTCAACATAAGGAAAGACCCCCATTTGGCCCAAATTTCCTTAGTTATTCATTTTGTCACTGAAGAAACAGTGGAAATAATGGAACGACTACTTGTAATAGCCACCGCAACCTCAAGTGATGCGCAGTCCATTACTGATATTATTCTGTCTGAAGTGACAAAGGCAGGCCTGAGCCTGACCAGGATTTTAAGTCAAGTATAGGATGGAGCCTCCATGATATCTGGAAGGCACGGCAGTGTCCAGCAGCTCTTGCAAGACAAACTTGGCTGTGAGGTACCATATGTGCACCGAACCTTCAATTACATCATGTTGTTGTCCACGTGTTGTCAGCTAAGCAAGCGTTCAGTGACTTCTTTGATACATACAATACTCTCTACAACTCTACAACTGTTTCTGCACATTACACAGGTAAAAAATTAAAAGGTTTGCTTGCCAAAGGTGGGCAGGACTTAGCAAATGCTGTAACTGTGGAATCAAAAAGCATTGTTGCAAAACAGTACATCCCAGCTGTTCCAGGTGTCATTGGGCGAGAGGCGGGGAACAGTACATCTCCAAACCCAAAAATATAAACATACAAGAAAGAAACAAACAGAAGAAAAAAAACTTCTGTCTGAACAGAAACATAGTCAAGGCCGTGCCGAGTGTGTTGTTGGCTCTTAAACTGTGTGTCACATTTGGAATGTCTACCTCCATGCGCAAAAACTCATTCTTCTGTGTTAAGGGAGAACCCCCACAGTCCTCAGGGTATCAGCACCCTGAATGAAGTTCAGTGCCGTACAGACCTTCTCATAGTCTCCAGATTGGAACTCAATCAGCGGAAAGATCAGATTCTGTGGCCCAGGCCCAGCGAGAAAACAGAGTAGGAAACCACTGACTCGGAACTGGTTCTTATACTAGATCAACAAAAGGGTCAGATTGAAAGGAAGTTGGAGAACCTGGGAACCATCATCTACAGCTATGGTGCCGAGAGGTTTGGGGTAAAGAGCAAGACTCAGAGACAGCAGAAAGACCCTTTAAACCAGCTAAAGGAGAAAGCAGGAAATTGACAGATTAGTGAAAGAGAGAATATAACTGAGGAAACAGTGTAGGAGGGCCTATGAGACAGAAAGGGAGGGATTTCTGCCCTACAACAGAAATGAGTGATTCCAAAGGCTTGGCGAAGAGCAGGAGATATTCTGATCCCTAAGGAAAAGAACTCATCCATTAGCCAGTTTCGCCAGATCAGCCTGCTGAATGCAGGGGGAAAGATCTTCTTCAGTGTCTTGGCCCTCTTTCTTGCAAAGAAATAACTATGTTGACACACACAGAAGGCCAGCATCTGGGATCGGCAATGGGATGTCTGGAGCATGCCAGCGTCATCTGGCACCAGATTCAAACTGAGGAGAAAGAACGAAGAGACCTTCATGTGGTCTTTTTAGACCTTGCCAACACCTTTGGATCAGTTCCGCATGACATCTTGGGGATGGCCTTCAACTATTTCAGTGTACCAAACCACATCACAGGACTGGTCAAGACCTACTTTCAGGATTTACAGTTTTGTGTGGTGACAGCTGAGAACACCACCACAGCCTGGCAGCACCTGGGAATTGGAGTTATGGCAGGCTGCACATTTTCCACTTCCTTTTTTTTTTTTTGTGTCCCGTTTGGATCTTTAGCTATCAGAATTGTTGTCTTAAGGCCAAGAAAGATGCCAAGCGGATTTATTTTACCAAGTGGATCATCATGGCCTTGCCGTATTGGTCCATTTGATTGACCTTTATTATAATTATGAATTTATTTTATTTTCAGCAATTAAAACCCAGGAGGGCATGGAGCTACCTGCCAGAGAGCAGCAGGTAAGCGCATAGTCCCTCCTGCTAGCCCTCAATGTCTACGTGTATTCAAAATTGAGAGGTGGGCAACAACGCCAGGGGTGAGGTGTACACCCTACATGGATGACAGGACCATCATTACAACAAAAAAAACATGTTCTAGGCGATTGCTACAGAAAATCCAGTAAAACATCGAATGGGCAAGTTCAAACTAGGGCTGGGTATCGTCACTGATTTCTAGAATCGATTCGATTCACAAGGTCCCGAATCGATTCGATCCACGATTCGATTCAATTTGATTTGATTCGATTTGGATCGGGGAAATTTTGCCTCAGACAGTCAGAAATATTATAATTCAGATCATGCATCATGGACAGTAGTTCCTATCCAGTTCTTTCATGTTTCCCTGACTTTTGTTAACAACACAAACAAAACACCCCCCACTCTCATTCTGAAATTGATTGTTATCTGTCTTAGATAAGCATGTAAATTAAAGTTTGATGATACTAAATTGTTAATCATGTGAGGTAAAATTCATATTAGGACAAGAAGGAGAAAATCTTTGGACCTATATCAAATGGCTTATTTATACCAGATTCAGGTCAACATTAATTGATGTTGGTCAGAGTCAGTCCAAATTAACTGACCATCCATTGCAACCTGGAGAAGACATGGGTTGGAGACAACCTGGCTTTAATGACTGTTGCTGCATTTTGGGAATAAGAATATATGCTCTAGTTTACATAATTTTCAATGAGACCACAAGAGTTTTATCAGTTTCATTTTTCTATTAATCTACTAGTCTCTACTTGTTTCTTAGTTTAATGTAGCTCAGGAGTTAGAGCAGGTCACCTATTCACTGGAAGGCTGGTGTTTGATCCCTGGCTGCTCCCACCTGCATGCAAAATATCTTTGGGTAAGATACTAACCCCACATTATTCTGCAATGCATCCACTGGCATATGAATGTGTTAACCTTAGCTAGAAAGCACTTAAGAAAAAGTGCTTGTATGAATGGATGAATGAGGCATGTTGAATGAATGAATGAGGCTCGTCTCCTCAGCAAAAAGGGATTGACTGATAAACACG
>NW_024583465.1:11694-20172 GCF_018398535.1 Haplochromis burtoni
CCACCATTTGACCTTAGAACTGAAGAAGCTTCTCGGATGAGAGGTGAAACATCTTCAAGCAACTTAAAGAAGTCCAGACGCTTGTCTTTGCAAGCTCCTTTGACTGATATTATTTTTCCTAAAAGTTGAAAGTGCGTTATGGTAAATTCAAACTGGAAGACCAAGGTTCATGCCATTCCCCTGTTTGCTGCCCTCAAAGCTTAGGGTATAGAAAAGTGGTCTTTGTTGATACAACTAAAATATTTATGATTTGAGTACAGCCTCTCTGACGGATGATTTGAATGATCAAATTTCAGGGGCAGCAGTGCCTTTGCTACAATGGCCTTGATATAATGGATACTGGGGAACAGTTTAAAAATGTCAAAGATTTATGTCCCACTAAAGTAGAGGTAAACTCTTTTTGTCTGCTAATAAAAGGGCACCGATTCTCATCCATCCTGCCTATTGACATCTCAATTTTTGTGGCTATGTGTGACACTTAAATGTGTCCTTTCTTTAACAGTGCAAAGTGGATATAAAAACACGTCACTGCAGTGTCATCATGGCGATTTCTTCTCTTAAACAGTTCCTCAAAGTGTTTGCAGGGTGAAGTTGGAACACTATGGGTTAAGGAGGATACCAATTCCTCCTCCAATTAGAAATAATCTTCTGAGGTAAGTGACGAAAGTGATGGACAAGGTATGCGACTCATGTTGTAACTGATGTCAGACGCCGGAGATTTTGGCGGAAAATTAAAGCGAATGGTAGTTTAGATTTGAACAAATTCCTTTAAGCTTCAGTATTACCAAATACACTTATCAATTGTCTTATAACTAACAACATTTGTCTAAATCATCTCCAACACCCTGGAGAACAACGGGGAGAGTTTAGAGGCTCTCCAAGATTACATTGATCAGTGCTTCCAGGATCTCGTGATGAAGAAGGCTCAGAGTGCAGCTTCCCCGGCCAAATCTGAGACACCGTCGTCGAAAAGACTTCGCCTGGCAGATTCCCCCGGCACAACATCGCCAGCTGGCAAAGATATTGTCGACATACTGGAGTCAATCGACCAACGATTGTCCAGTTTCGATGCAAGACTGTCCTTGGTGGAGATTCTTCACCGGGAATTTAAATCCTTGCGAGAATCCCTGGAGTTCAGCCAGCAGCAGGTTGAAATGATCGCTGCTGAAAATGCCACGCTAAGGGAGTCTGTGAAATGTCTCACAGACAATGTTACCCAGCTAAATAGAGAAAATAAGAAAATAAAAGAAACAGTTATTGATCTACAAGCTCGTAGCATGCGTGATAATCTGGTATTTTCTGGTATTCCAGAAGACGCGGAGACTACAGGGAGTAGCAATTCTAATACATAAAAATATTAATTTCACAGTACTCGATACAGTTATAGATCCAGAGGGCAGATTCTTAATCATTAAACTATCTATACTTGACAAAAAGCTATGTATTGTAAGTGTATATGGTCCAACTGTTGATGATCCCTCATTCTTTCACGTTTTTTTCAGTGCACTCTCTGAACACTTAGATGGCACACTTGTTCTTGGAGGCGACCTCAACCTTGGACTAAATGAAGAAATGGATAGCCTCAATACAGCAGGAACTCAGCGTACTTGGCAATCCACAAATATAATCAAACAGTATATGAGCGACTTTGGTCTTTGCGATGCATGGCGCTCCTTTCACCCCACCAGTAAGGAATATACTTTTTTCTCACATGTCCATCACTCTACTACTCTCATGTGGATTATTTTTTGGTCAGCATCTCACTGCTGAGCGACATTTCAGACACTGAGATTCACCCTATAGCTGTCAGCGATCATTAGGGGTGGGTTTTTATAATTGACTTATCGATTAAAATCGATTCTGGCTTGGATAACGTAAAATCGATTCATTAAAATCCTGAATCGATTTTTTAATATAAATTTATTTTGCCCGAAATGCCAGAATCTCAGGTGAAAGATCACAAAATTTGAAAAACCACCAAACAGCTAAGACAGTAAATCAGAGCAGGTAGACGGATTCTGCACAAAGACGTAAACACACAGCGCGGACCCGCGGATCAAAATCAGTGAGATGTCGCCTTTCTCAGCTGACGGTCGGGGCTGAAAGCCGACAACTCGCTGATTCTGATCCGTGGGTCCGCGTTGTGTGTTTATGCCCTTTTTGCGCTGATTCTAAAGCTGTTAGTTTGATGTCTCTCCAAACAATACTGACCAAACCAGCAGCAAAAGAAGATCCAAACTACGCTTCACATAAACATCGTCATGAATTCCCTCTGACTTTTCTGAAGAGAGGAGAGCTCCTGCATAACAACCTCCCCCACCAGTTGAAGAGCCCCCCAGGTGGCTCGATGCACTGGCGGCACCCTGCAGCAGGGCCGGGCCCCCATGCACTCACCCGCCCACAACCCCAGCAACATACCCACCAGGACCCAAGCCCCTGAGGCCCGGCCAGGGCCCCAGCCCAGAGACGGAGCGCCCCCAGAACCTCCATCCTGGATCCCCTCCGCCCGCCCTGGCCTGGTGCTTTGTGCTTTTCTGTTTAGGGCTGTCGGGAGCCAGCCCTTAGAGGGGGGGGTACTGTCACGGTTCTGGGTCCGTTGGACCCAGTATTTTGAGTTTATTATGTTTTGGTTTAATTTTGCATCATGGATTGTTTTCTTGTTCTCTTGTTGTGGTTGTGATGATTATTATTTGAGTTTCATGTTTCTGTTATCCATGTTTTAGGAATTGTGGTTTCATGTATAGTTCAGTTCCAGGTGCATTGTCTCTGATGTTGATCCGTGTCTCTGAGTTGTGATTCATGTTTCCTGTTTTATTGTGAAAGTCTTTGTCTTATGTTAGTGTGTGCAGTATCCCCATGTCTCGTTAGCCCTGATCTCTCCCAGCTGTGTCTCCCTCCTGTTGCAGATTCCCCCGTTACTACCCTGTATATATAAGTCCTGTGTTTTCCCATGCTCGGTGTCGCATCGTACCCTCAGATCCTGCCTGTGTGTTCCAGTTAGTGTTTTCATGTTTGGTTTCTGTTTTGTTGGTGCCAGCAATAAAGCTGTGGTTTTCAGTTATATTTCCGTCTCAGAGTCCTGCACTTGGATCCACATCTCCACCTCCCGCACACAGAGCCCTGACAACCTAAGAGCCAACAGAGCCCCTAATAAGCCATGACCGCTACCCGGTTGAGTCCCCCAAGGAAGATGATCCTGGGGAACCCCCCGACGCCCTAAGCCTGTCCCTACCCCCACACCAATCACAACAGGAAGGCGGGACCAAACTATGACCCCCCACCCCCACTAGGTGATGGAGCTGATCAAAGGAGCCCAGAGCAATTGATCTGATGTGGTGGCAGAGGCTGTATCAAGACTAATGTAATCTAATAGATAATTTCTATATTGGTTAGAATTAAGATTATTTTTATTTTTCCAGTTCATGAGGACTGTTTTCTTGGCTATGCATAGGGCAGTGAAAACCATATGGGCATATTCTTTTCTGAAGTGACATTATCTAAGCTGCCCAACAAACACACTAAGGGGGAAGTTGGAATGTTACATTTCAGACACTTGATAAGTCTTCACATATCTCGCGCCAAAACTTCTGAACTGGTGGACAGAACCAAAGAGCGTGGATATAATTGTCCGGTGAATTGGTTTGGCAGTGTGAGCAGTTGTTGGTAGACGTAAAGCCCATCTTGAACATCCGATGACCTGTATAGTGCACTCTATGTAATATTTTGTATTGAATTAATTGAAGACTGGGATTTCTAATTAGATGAAAGGTTTTTAAGCAAATCTGAGACCAGAAGTTTTGGTCTAAGTTAACTGATAAATCCGCTTCCCATTTTGCAATAGGAAGTGATATTGATTCATCTGTTTTAGAAAGCATTCTGTATATTTTGGATAGTAATTTGGGGGTTTTAAGAGTAAGAAATTGAACCACACTTGGTGGTGTTTGTAGTTCAACTTGACCCGGTTTAAATTTCTTTTTTACTATGGATTTAATTTGTTGATATTCTAAAAATCTTTTCTTGTTGATCCCATATTGTGTAACTAGTCTGTCAAATGAAATAAATTCTGTTCCTTCTAGTATATGTTCTAAATATTTGATTCCTTTACCACTCCAATCTGAAAAGTTTATCATATTATTGTTTTGTAATATGTCAGGGTTGTTCCAGATAGGTGTACGTTTGCATGGGATTAATGAAGACGCCGTCAATTTTAGAAACTCCCACCATGCTGTCAGAGAAGAGCTGATGTTGATGCTTTTAAAGCATTCATGTCGTTGGATGTTTGAGCTGATAAATGGTAGTCTGAGAATCTCTAGATTATTGCAGAGTGCTTGTTCTACATCTAGCCAAGGTTCATCTAAGAGGGTATGTTTTAGCCATCCTGAGATAAACTGAAGCCTGTTGGCTAAGAAGTAGTGCTGAAAGTTAGGTCAGTTCTAGTCCTCCTTTATCCTTGGTCTTTTGTAGTGTTTTTAAGCTTATACGTGGGGGTTTATTTTTCCAAAGGAATTTGGACATACATGAATCTAGAGATCTGAACCAATCTTGTGGCGGTTTAGTTGGGATCATTGAGAATAAATAATTTATTTTTGGTAAGACCATCATTTTTATAGTGGCAACCCTTCCCATGAGTGATATGGGTAGACATTTCCATCTAGCCAGATCACCTTCTACTCTTTAAAAGTGGGATATGGTTTAATTTAGTTAGATCTGCAAGCTTGGGAGAAACATTAATACCTAAATATTTTATATTTCCCGATTGCAGTGGTGTAGAAGAGGAATTATGGAAGGAGCAATTAATCGGAAGTGTAACCCAGTGTTAAAAACGGGATTAAAAGTATAAATAAATATTGATAAAAACAAAGTTAATTATAATAAATACTGATAAAAAGCATGTAAACATAAGTTTAATTAATATGTACATATGTATATGTAATGTATAAATGGTGTGGGGGCAGGACTTAGTCCTGTAGAGTGTGTTTGTCAGATCCACTGAGCGACCAATCATTGGCCGGTCTGACCCTCCCCCAGTCTGTGCGCTGCTCAGACACCTGTGTGTGCCTTCGTGTGCCAGTCAGATACGCCAGAGACACAGACGGTGAAAGATCAGTTTACCCGTGCGGCGAAGAAGCTAGCTGGATAGTGAAAGTCCTTTTTTCGGCGAGAATAATAAGAGTGATACTGTATTCCAGAGGCCGTGAGCCACGTGAGCACTGTGAAGCCCCGTGTAGCATTTGTTGCTTCACATGGTCAGGTTTTTTCCCTTTGCTTATTTGGATTGGATTGGTTTTGAGGACCTGAGAAGAATCGAGGATCCCTTTTCCAGTACTGGATGGCGAGCCCAGCCCAAAGAGCCGGATGAACTGGTAGATTGTAACCCGACTGGTTACAAACACACTGAGTGACTATTGAACATTGAAAGACTGAAATTGACTTTAAAAAAGACACAAAAGACAATATATCCTTAGGTCGACCATTTGTGGGGTTTATTTTATTTTGTTTTCAAGAAGCGCGCTCTACTTTTGTTAAATGTGCACAACTTTAATAATTGTTAATAAATGCAATTGTGTTTTCTACACCTACTGTGTACAAGTCCTCTGTTGTCATACACCCTTGGCTCCTACGAATCTAGAACCTGTCTGATCTGGTCCATATTTCCCTTCTGTCCTCGTACTGTGGTTAAAGGTAACTATACTGCCGTACTACAGGCAAAGAAGGCAAGAAGTAGCACTAACAGGTCTAGTATTGCACCACCAGTGTTACAGAAGGACTGTAGATTTTGACCAGTTAATTGAGTAATCTGATATTCTTGCAAAAGAGTTTATCAATCAATCACCCCAGAGATATTGGTTTGTGAGTTTTGGAGAAAAAGTAACACATCATCCGCATAAAGGCTGATTTTATGTTCCACGTTCTTGCATTTTATGCCCTTAATTACTGAATTCTGTCTAATTGCTGCTGCTAGTGGTTCAATAAAAATTGCAAACAGTGAAGGGGAGAGTGGGCATCCCTGCCTGGCCCTCATGTGACAGAAGCTGGGGATTATCATTGTTTTCTGCGTCTTAAAGAGAATATTGTAGTTTCTAGGTTTTTACTGTATGAGTAGTCTATCAAATTAAGTAATCTACGTGTATTTGTTGATGAGTGCCTACCTTTTATGAAACCAGTTTGGTCAGGATGAATTAAGAGGGGGTTATTTTCTCCAGTCTCTTTGAGAGAGCTTTGCAGATTATTTTAAGGTCTACATTTATAAGGGATATTGGACGATAGCTTGAGGGATATACAGGGTCTTTGCCTGGTTTTAGCAGGAGATTAATGTTTGCAGAATTCATATTTGATGGAAGTCTGCCCTTTTCTTTAATTTCCAACAACGTTCTGTAGAAAACTGGTGCTAGAATCGACCAGAATTCTTTGTAGAATTCTGCAGGAAAGCCGTCTGGACCTGGAGCCTTATTATTGGGCATACTTATCAGGGCTTCCTGGAGTTCACCTGGTGTCAGTGGTGAATCCAGTGCCATTGCTTGAGTGTCCAATAATTTTGGAAGAGTTATGTTGTCCAAAAACTGATCAATTTCTTTTTTAGATGGGTTTATTTGTGGTGAATACAACGTTTTATAGAAATCCCTGAAAATGTTGTTTATTTGTTTCGGTTCATATATTGTGTTCCCAGATGAATCTTGAACAGCACATATAGTTGTTTTTTCTTTATTTATTTTTAGCTGGTTTGAATTGACTTTTATTACCATTGGGTTGCAACGATACCAATTTTTTCAAACCGATACGATACCGATACTTGGATCTGAGTACTTGCCGATACAGAGTACAAAAACCGATACTTCTACAAACACACACACACACACACAAATGCAATGAATTGGAAGACAGGTTTTATTTTATTCTCTGCCGATAATAAATAATATCTTAATAAAAATGACCACAAAAAAATTTCAAGTGAAAAATAAGCACTTCTGTTAAATTATTGCAGAGTCTCCACATTGTAATTTAACAAAATATCACTGAACTATTGGCACTGTCTCGAGCTTTCGGAATAATAAATAAACACTTCTGTTTGGAATAAAATAAATACAAATTAGGTTTGAGAATAAAATAAACTTTTAAATTGTTGCAGAGTGTCCATATTGTAAACAAACAAACAAAATAACGAAAGTATTTGGCATTGACGAACGAACTCCCCATCTGCCCGTGGATCATCAGTCCACTGTGCCGTTAAACCAAGGACTGACATCGCGCACACACTGCTTGTCTTTACCTCTTTAGAAAGTTTTGGCACCATTATCTCCCTGATGTGTGGGCGGCTGGGAATTTCATATCGCAGCTCGAGTATGCTGAGAAGAATCCTATGTTTTCCACGACTGGCATTGGCTGGTCATCCAGAGCGATAAAATGAGTCAGAGCCTCTGTTATTTTAACTGCCCGTGGATTTTCTCTTGACATTTTTCATCGCTTTTCCAAAACCTGAGTTAAAGTTGGCTGTTCCGGTCCACACTGCTGACATTTTGTTTAGCCTAGCTACAGCAGCCTCCAGTTTCTCTTTTTTTATCTGGAGCTGCCAGTCTGACTCGTCTAACCCTGTGCCTGTTTAGCGCGGGATGTCCCCCTAGTGGCCAATCTAAAAAACTACAACAAAAATGACAAGCCACCCTCTGATTAATGAAATAAGTTAGTATCGGTTCATGGTATCGGTTAACTTTTACGAGTATGAGTACACACACTTTTTTACAGTATGCTTACCATAAAGTCGGTGTCATCCCTCTGTAAGTATGAATTAAATTCTCCGTTGGCATATGTGCGTCAGTATTATTCTTGGCATTGTGACTTGTATCAGATATGTAGGGCTGGGTATCGTCACTGATTTCTAGAATCGATTCAATTCCGATTCACAAGGTCCCGAATCGATTCGATCCACGATTCGATTTAATTCGATTCGATTCGATTTGAATCTGGGAAATTTTGACAGTCAGAAATATTATAATTCAGATCAGTACATTTACATATTTTTGTATCTATAAAAAGGAAGCTGACACATCGCAAGACTTTATCAAAGGTGTGAGCATCACAGCAGATGCCTTTGTGTCAAAGTAGCTGAAGATAAAACACAGAAAAACATGAAGGTGATTTTCCTGGCCTGGGATTTTATAAAAATATTCTGCAGTACATCAAAAACGAAAGAAAACCATTAATCAACATATGAACATTACCTCTGAAGTTACAGCGGTTTTATTAGAGACACGGTAAGCGTTTTGCATTTTGACATAATTTTAAAAAGTTTAAATTTGTTCAGTATTGAACGGCAGAAATTAGGGTTTTCTTTTCGGAAGTATGTAAAAGCAAAAAAAAAACGGTAGACTTGTGCGTAACAAGCAAGCGAATAATGCAGAAAACAGACAGACAGGGAGAGAGAGAGAGAGAGAGAGAGCTGTGTATGAAGTGTGATTTTTATCGTGGTGGAAGCAAAACAGG
>NW_024583465.1:32689-34105 GCF_018398535.1 Haplochromis burtoni
TTGCCATCATTTTGAATCCAGTCCTTGTATTGTCATTGTATTCTACAATGTGTATCACAGTGGCATATGGTGTCCTTTACAGAAAGGCATTCACAGACAATTGCTACCTTTCCACCCCAATACATGCACAAACAAAGACAACTTCCTCCACTATTTGCCAATTTAGCAACATAAAATGGATCAGATTGCTCTGTCTGTCTGTACTCTACATAAACATCTTCACCTTTTTGTGCTCCTTCCTGGCTGAAGAATTGTAAAATATTACAACTAATATGCTTAAATGAATATCTACTGTATTACCAAAAATTTATTATTCTTAACTGACAATGACAGATGGTGGACAAACATTCCAAACCTTTCATTTAGGAAAAGAAGCAATGAACCAAAATTAAAACATCTCACTAGACATAAAACTGTATTACTAAAAAATTGTGCATGAAATATCAAAAGTACAAATAAATGTTCTGCAGAAAGATTTTGCCCATCAGTGTTAAATATGGGATATAGACTTGATTTCATTTTAAATTGTTTATTTATGCCTCATGTTCAGCATCATATTCTATAAATCACATGTTTGTAGTGGCTACATCTTGATTTTTCAACAAGTATTTAAATATTAATAGGCATGAATTTTAAATAGCTGAATTTAAAAACCTCCTCCGTCATTATATAAAAGGAGAGAGTCATTCGTTCCCTCCTGTAGGAAATAGGCCACGATCATGGCCCTATGGACCACCTTGAACTTAACCCTGTGGGGTACAGGGTATAACTGGCCATTTTTGATTACTTTTGATTTTACCTCTATATTTCACCTTTAAAAACTGTTTGTCTTGCCTTGTTTGGTGTCATTCTTTTCAGCACAACCTCAAATATCTGAATTGGAGTTGTTTTTTTCATTTTGACATACTATATTTCAGCACAATTGATCAAAATTCAGACAAAAAATTTAAAATCCAAGGAGAAAAAGTTTTATTTTTTTTTACTTTAAAAACCACAACCATGTTTAACAAATCATTGTCATAAGTTGAAATGCAAATAGAAATAATACATTTCTAAAAAATATGCACAACTTTTGCAAACAACAAAGTTATATGGTATTATTTACCTAAAAATGCAGCCAAGGCCTCAGGCGTTTTTTATAAAACCATTTAAAACTATTTACAGAACAATCAGGTGTTTTGCATTAAATAAGAAGGCACACAAATTATTCATTCAACTCAAAAAAATAGTTTGTGTCCACTATAAGACAGAGGAGAACACTACAGGCCTAAACCTTGCTGGTCTGACAAACGAGGTGTATCAGTCCAGTTTTCCATGTGGGGACAGCATTTACACTGGAATCTGCCTTTGCTGGCTTTTTTTGAGCATTCACTAGAGTAACTGACACACAAAACAAAACAATGACTACACAACACA
>NW_024583465.1:35904-37103 GCF_018398535.1 Haplochromis burtoni
ATAAGGAATGTATAATGGTATATAAGCGGGTTAATTGCAGTGTTAGTGGTGCTGCACAGAAATGTTTTTGATGCTGAAATGCAGTAGAATTGGTTACAGATTTATTGTATATAAGGACACTCATATTCAATGATTATTTTGTAAGTTTATTCTTGCGAGACTGCAAGGTAACCAAAAGGGTTTGAGCTATGGACCTAATTGAATGTTTGTGTTGTTAAAAGAGAAATGTGTGTGTCTAAATGAAAAGAAAAGGACGTTGTTAAATTCTGTTAATAAACCAGACGAGGAAGAGCCTGCAGACCGAACGCAACTGATGTCTCCTGTCTCTGCTTTTCTGTTAAAAAAACAGTTTAAAAACAGACCCCATCGAAGGCCTGTAACACAAGCAGAAAGTGTTTGCCAACGTTGTCCTTGGAAAACACAGTTTTTGTCATTTCTTCCCGCTGTAAACACCACTGTTTTGTCCAGAAAAAAACATTGTGTGTATTTTTTATCATAATTCTGGTTTTACGTGTAATTTAAAAACTGGTATATAGTTTGAAGTCTGAATTTTTAACCCAAGTTGAAATGGAGACATCTTGTAGCTGTGTCGCCTTAAATTGGCTGTAAAGCCAAATACCACCAGGTGATCCAGGCATTGGCATCTTCATGGGTGGAACCACTGCACCAGGGTGTGGTCTGAGCAAAGAGCGAATGAGTGCCCCAGGAGATAACAGCACAAGGAATCGACTGCCCACAGGACCGCCAGACACTCCTTTTTATGGTGCTGTACGAAAGTGTGGCAAACTGGTACAAACCTTACAGAGTGGAGAAGGTAATCTTTTCCTTGGACTCCACAGTCAAGGGAATCTGGCAGTAGGCCTTGGTTAAATGCAGTGTCGTCAAAAATCAGGCTGTGCCTAACCGGTCCAGGAGCTCATCAATCCGGGGCATGGGGTAGGGATCAAACTGTGACACTTCGTTCACTTTGCAATAGTCAACACAGAACCATGTAGACCCATCTTTCTTTATGACCAGAATTATTGGGCTACATCTTGTGCTATGCGACTCTTCTATTACTCCCGTTCTCAGCATTTTAGCCAATTCCTTCTGAAGAATTTGCTGCTAACAGTGGGGCAAAAAAGTATTTAGTCAGCCACCGATTGTGCAAGTTCCCCCACTTAAAATGATGACAGAGGTCAGTAATTTGCACCAGAGGT
>NW_024583465.1:38682-40091 GCF_018398535.1 Haplochromis burtoni
CCGTCCTGGCACTTTGTTCTCTGCCTCAAAACGTGCAAAGAAGTCATTCCGTTCATCTGGCAAGGAGGGATCACTGCTGCATGCTGGAGGTGTTGGCTTGTAGCCAGTCATTGTTTGAATGCCCTGCCACATGCGCCGAGTGTTCTTTAAACTTATGAAGTGTGTGTTGATCTTTTCTGCATACTCCTGCTTTGCCACTTTGATGGCCCATGATAGGTCTGCTCTGGCTGTAGTGTAAGCTTCCCTATTGTTGGACTTAAAGGCAGAGTCTCTGATTTTAATCAGGTTGCGTAGCTTTGTAGAAAACCAGGGTTTATGAATTGCACGGGTGATGGCGGTCTTTGAGACAGTGGCATCCTCAGTGCACTTGCTGATGTAGCTTGTGTTGAGATTGTGTTCTCCTCAAGGTCCACAATGTATGTTTATGTAGCAGCTTCTCTAAACATCTGGTCTTGCAGATCAGGTATGGCCCCCTCTGGCTATGTTCTCACCTCTCTCATGGCTGGTCTGATCTGTTTGTTGATGGGTCTGTTGACTGGGGTGAGAAGTATGGAGATGTATTCCGATTGTCCGTTCCTGGATGTTTCCATAAACAAGGTCTAACATGTTATCTCCTTTTGTTCCAAAGTCAATTTTCTGATGAAATTTGGGTAGAACTAATTTACCCAAATTGTGTGGCATTATTAAAATCCCCAGAGATAATGAAGAAGCCGTCAGGGTGGGCTGTTTGCAGATCACTAATAATCTTGTGGAGTTCATTGAGTACTCCACTAGTATTAGCATTAGTGCTAGCATTAGATGAGATATAAACAGCAACGATGATCACCACAGTAAACTCTTTTGGGATATAAAATGGTCTACATCTGACTGCTAAAACCTCCACAAGTTGTGAACAATACATGATGATAGGGGGTCTCTGTCGATGCGGTAGCTGGCTAGCCCATCTAGCTGTGTAGCCATGTTTCAGTAAAAATACGAACACAGTATTGTCCTATTTCTTTACGGGAGTGTTGTAGTAGTCTTTAAACAGTCCCGTTTATTTTCTATGCAGTGCACGTGCCGCAGCGATGTAGCGCGCCGCTAACAGAAAATTATTTATTTATTGTGACAGGCACAAGCTAACTGCAACCTTTATGGATTTTGCCCTTAAATTTGAAGGGGCACTATATGATTGTGGCGGAGGATGATCCGTGGCTCAGCTGCAGGGGTGGTGCAGTGAGCTCAAGGGCCGGTGCCAGCGAGGTTGGAGGGACAGGTGGATGTGATTGTGCTGATGAGGATTTCCTCCTTTCGATCTGGAGGAGCAGCGGCTCTACTCTGAGCCCCTCCCGGATGGCCAAACTTCTCACCCTATCTTTAAAGGAGAGGCGAACCACCCTTCAGAGGAAGCTCATTTCCGCCGCTCGTAT
>NW_024583465.1:41539-42416 GCF_018398535.1 Haplochromis burtoni
TTCATAAGGGTCTTCTGAATCGCTCTTTGTCTGCTCCCTCACTCAGGACCAATTTGCCATGGGAGACCCTACCAGGGGGCAATAGCCCCCAGACAACATAGCCCCTGGGATCCCTGGGACACACAAACCCCTCCACCACGATAAGGATTCTCGGAGGGAATCGCTACCCAACGCACCGTTTTCCGTGGGCAGGCCATCCACAAACTGTTCCTGAACCACTTTCGCCTAGACCTCCCCCTCTAATGGGCCAGACTGCAGCCATTTAAATTTTGCGTTAGAACCCATGATTTCCTGCGTTTCTCAAATAATGCTTTTTTAAAAATGAAAATCAAACCCAGACTGGGTGGAGTGCCTAAGGCGATAGATGGACTTCCGCCCACTATCTGAATAGTGCACTGTCTTCATTCCTCATGAACTGTATGCGTATTTGCAGGTTAGTACTTGGTAAAAAATACTACCACTGTCTGTTACATAGCAAGGTTTCATCTCCATGTTGAGTTGTAAAGAAGTATGACTGTATTTGTAACACTTACAAGCAGCCACTCGTGGACCCACATCAGTCTCAGACAGCGGGGTCAGGATGCGCAAGCAGAAATGTAACAGTAATGTTTTTGTATTGTGGGCCATATGCCCCAGAGCATTGTCTTGCAGGAAGGTCATGCATGTAGAATAATTTTCTTTTCATTATGCAGGTTGGCACTTCCACACACTTTACTATTTTATATAAAGTTTTTGATACACAGATGTTTTATTGCTTAAGTACACAGCAAATTCAAAAGTGTTACATTTTTTGGTGTTAATAGTCTCCTTGCAAAAGTAGAGTTAATTTTACTCTAAGCAGAGTCACATTCTTTTAATGTAACTCTGAGGTGTAAAA
>NW_024583465.1:59942-75420 GCF_018398535.1 Haplochromis burtoni
GTTTTTTAAGCTTATACGTGGGGGTTTATTTTTCCAAAGGAATTTGGACATACATGAATCTAGAGATCTGAACCAATCTTGTGGCGGTTTAGTTGGGATCATTGAGAATAAATAATTTATTTTTGGTAAGACCATCATTTTTATAGCGGCAACCCTTCCCATGAGTGATATGGGTAGACATTTCCATCTAGCCAGATCATCTTCTACCTTCTTTAAAAGTGGGATATGGTTTAATTTAGTTAGATCTGCAAGCTTGGGAGAAACATTAATACCTAAATATTTTATATTTCCCGATTGCAGTGGTGTAGAAGAGGAATTATGGAAGGAGCAATTAATCGGTAGGACTGTAGATTTTGACCAGTTAATTGAGTAATCTGATATTCTTGCAAAAGAGTTTATCAATTCAATCACCCCAGAGATATTGGTTTGTGAATTTTGGAGAAAGAGTAACACATCATCCGCATAAAGGCTGATTTTATGTTCCACGTTCTTGCATTTTATGCCCTTAATTACTGAATTCTGTCTAATTGCTGCTGCTAGTGGTTCAATAAAAATTGCAAACAGTGAAGGGGAGAGTGGGCATCCCTGCCTGGTGCCCCTCAAGAGACAGAAGCTGGAGGATGTCTGGTCATTTGTTCTAACACAAGCTGTTGGGGAATTATATAATATTTTTAACCAGTTTATGAAAGAGGATCCAAAACCAAATTTGTGTAAAGTTGCAAATAGAAATTTCCAGTTAACTCTGTCAAATGCTTTTTCTGCGTCTAAAGAGAATATTGTAGTTTCTAGGTTTTTACTGTATGAGTAGTCTATCAAATTAAGTAATCTACGTGTATTTGTTGATGAGTGCCTACCTTTTATGAAACCAGTTTGGTCAGGATGAATTAAGAGGGGGGTTATTTTCTCCAGTCTCTTTGAGAGAGCTTTGCAGATTATTTTAAGGTCTACATTTATAAGGGATATTGGACGATAGCTTGAGGGATATACAGGGTCTTTGCCTGGTTTTAGCAGGAGATTAATGTTTGCAGAATTCATATTTGATGGAAGTCTGCCCTTTTCTTTAATTTCCAACAACGTTCTGTAGAAAACTGGTGCTAGAATCGACCAGAATTCTTTGTAGAATTCTGCAGGAAAGCCATCTGGACCTGGAGCCTTATTATTGTGCATACTTATCAGGGCTTCCTGGAGTTCACCTGGTGTCAGTGGTGAATCCTGTCCTCTGAACCTCTTCTTCCCCATCGCTGCTTCCGGGATTGATTTCGTCAGTCCACTGTCCGTCTGTTATAACGAGGACCTGTCGACTATCTCGTGTGTCAACTTCCACCACTCTGCTTGTCTTCTTTTACCTCTCTTTCTAGATAATCTTTGGTCTACCCCTTATCTCCTGATGTGTGGGCAGCCTGGAATTTTCATATGCTCTGTCTTTGTAGTTATCTTGCTGTTAGCTATTATGAATCCTATGCGTACTTTTTCATAGACTGGCTGCATTCTCGGCTGGTCTCATTGATCCCTTACCCAGATCGATACAAATGTAGTTCACAGAGTCTTCTTGTTTTTTTTAACTTGCCGGTCGCGTTTTCGGAATTTTTCCCTCTTGCACACTTTTCATCCACATCGGCTCTTTTTTCTACCACACAAACCTCGGAGTAGTTGGTCTGTTTCCGGTCCACCTACTCCTCTGACATTTGTTCAGGATGCATACTATATCACAGACTACGCACATCTGGTTCATACCTGGTGCGAACTAGCATAGTCCTCGTTTTCCTCAGGCTAGTATCTATTGCCACCATGCGAACCAGCACCTCAGATACTTTTGCACCACCAAGGTGTACTACAGTATATGGATCCTGCTTGGATCACTGCTGAGGTACGGACCGAATTCGATTTCTGCAAGTCGCTTTCAGTAACTCCTTCAATCAAATCTATTTCATCAAGTATTCATTTTACGGCGGGCCCTACTCTGAACTGGTAAGCCTTCTTCCCGCAGTGTTTATTTTCTTATTTCCCTAGCTACGATACAAAATATTATGAGCGAGCTATAAATCTCGTCGATTCTCTTCTCCAACGTTCCAATTCCAATTCCTTTTGCTTAGGTAAGTTGACAGGAATCCGCCGCTTACCCTTTTTCAAAGATAGCTAGTTGTAGAAGCAAGGTGCATCAATTGTGGGTCAACTGGCTCCTCATCTCCCCATCCTCTGATCCCAACAAAGCTCTACTGCACAGATCAATCTTGAGCTGGGAGCTGTGAAGTTCGACTAACTGATTGACTGTACGGGTGAGTGGACTAATTCCCAGTCTGATGTTGCGAAGCACGGAATCTAGTGCGAGCTCAGAGAGGGTGCTTAGTTGTCCTGGCAACACTCCAGCTCATCACTTTGATAGGAGGACACGGCCGGACTGTGCTCGCATATATCACCTCAGCGAGCTCTACGAATACCGTGTCATAAGCATAAGCAGGCTCTATTTGTGAGGCATCTGGTCGGTCATATAGGCGATGAATTGACCGTGGATTGTTGGTTTTGTAGATTGGGAGGTGCTGGACCACACCAGCCATATTCATCATGCTTGCTGGAAGCCATTACATGACTCGACAGTTCCTGGGCCTGCAGCATCTCCTTTATCCTTGTAAAAGCATCAACTATGGCAGGTGAGTCCGGGAGCTGGAGGAGGCGGGGATCCCTCTTCATAATAGCCTCAGCGACATTAACCATTACAAGCTTGCTCTTGAAATCGGGTGCCGTGAGGACGCGGTTGAGGATCGCTTGGATCTGAGCCATCTCCTCCAGACACTCGGTGAGAGCTGAGTCTGCTGGGTCCATGACTGGTCAGATCGTTCTGTCACAATCAGCAGGGCTGACTGTGTGTAGAGTGAAGGGTGGACCCAAATGCAGACAGAAACAAAATGTGAAACATAACTTGAATAACAGAAAACAAGCCGTTTATTAAGACTGGCAAAATAACTGTAAACAAAAGGCAAAATGCAAGGCTAACAATAAACTAAACTGGGTGAGATAAATTAACTAAAAACCCCGGTTCTTTTATTCCTCGAGCATTCAGAGACGGCACCGGACTCAGTAGTCATTTTCACAAAACCTTTATTCATCTTTATTCATCTTCATTTAAGCATGCACTTCTAGAAGGGAAGACGAGGCCGGTGTCCCTCTCCAAAATCTTCACCCCTTTGTTAGTTACAGCCAGCTTTATAGAAGTGACCCCATCATAAAACCCCCTACGGTGTGCTGCAAACTCTGTCTGTGTCTATGTGCACGAGCACATGAATGCCTACATGTGCGTTCCCTCGTGTCTATGTGAGTGCTCATGAGTAAGTGTGCGTGTGGATGTGTGTGCGTGACCATTAAAACACTGTGGGTGTAGGTAACTCCCTAGAGGTCATAAAACCCCTCTCACTTCCAAACCACAGTTACAAATGTTGAGACCCCCACCCTAAAACATCCTCTGGGGAATTTCCACTCAGCTTTAACTCTTCTCTGTTTTACTTTCACAGCTCAAGTGGGGGAGGGGTACCCTACTCCTAAGTTCACGACAGAGTCAACCTTTATTATATTGAGGGCAGTGTCAGTGTCTCTACAGTAGTTCTACATTCTATGATAACACATTTCTAAACTCTAAATCAGCTAAATATTCTACAATAGTGTAGCTCCTGTGAAAACTAAGGTCTCTAATCAGAAGTACCTGACTCCGTGGTATAATTCTCAAACACGTACCCTAAAGCAGATGACTCGTAATCTGGAGAGGAAATGGCGTGTCACAAATTTAGAGGATCATCATTTAGCCTGGAGAAATAGTTTGCTGCTTTATAAGAAAGCCCTCCGCAAAGCCAGAACATCTTACTATTCATCACTGATTGAAGAAAATAAGAACAACCCCAGGTTTCTCTTCAGCACTGTAGCCAGGCTGACAAAAAGTCAGAGCTCTTTTGAGCCAACCATCCCTTTAACGTTAACTAGTAATGACTTCATGAACTTCTTCACAAATAAAATTTTTATCATTAGAGAAAAAATTACCAGTAATCATCCCACAGATGTAATATTATCTACAGCTACTCTTAGTACCATTGATGTTAAGTTAGACTCTTTTTCTCCAATTGATCTTTCTGAGTTAACTTCAATAATTACTTCCTCCAAACCATCAACGTGTCTTTTAGACCCCATTCCTACAAAACTGCTCAAAGAAGTCCTGCCATTAATTAATTCTTCGATCTTAAATATGATCAACCTATCTCTAATGATCGGCTATGTACCACAGGCCTTCAAGCTAGCTGTAGTTAAACCTTTACTCAAAAAGCCATCTCTAGACCCAGCAGTCTTAGCTAATTATAGGCCAATCTCCAACCTTCCTTTCATATCAAAAATCCTTGAAAGAGTAGTTGTCAAACAGCTAACAGATCATCTGCAGAGGAATGGTTTATTTGAAGAGTTTCAGTCAGGTTTCAGAGCTCAGCACAGCACAGAAACAGCTTTAGTGAAGGTTACAAATGATCTTCTTATGGCCTCTGACAGTGGACTCATCTCTGTGCTTGTCCTGCTAGACCTTAGTGCAGCATTCGATACTGTCGACCATAATATCCTATTAGAGCAATTAGAACATGCAGTACGTGTCATGGTACGTTGTGTGGCAGGCAGGAGAAGGACCCAAGATGCAGATTCACAGACACGGGGATAAACTCAAAAAACACAGCTTTATTGCTGGCCACGAGAAGCAATACAAAATAAACTAAAACTGGGAAAACTAAAGTATGAGATGTACAAGGAACCGAACCACGGGGAGAATAACACACAACATGAGGGAGAACGCGACGCCGAACAGAGGGAGACGCAGACAGAAATACACAGAGGGTTAACGAGGAAAGTGGGAACACACGGGGAACACAGCTGACACAGATAACCATAACGAGACACTGACGGGAGACGGGCAGAGTCAAACAGGAAGTACAGAGGTTCAGACAGGAGGAGAGAGAGCACGGGGAAAAACACAGACATAACGGGCTGGGGAAACATGGAACAACCACAAAGGGAGACGAGGGCTCATAAATACAGAGAGGGCACACAGGGGGGAGAGAGAGCACGGGGAGAACTTAGACATAACGGGCAGGGGAAACATGGAATAAAACATAAGGAGAGACGAAGGCTCACAGATACACAGAGGGGCACACAGGGGGTGAGAGTCACAAAGGGAAAGCACTCAGGGAACACCACAACAGGGCAACTCAGGAAACAGAGCCTAAACAGGGAACTGAAATACAAAGCATACATAAAACTAAGAATACTGGGCCAACATGGCCCAGGACCATGACAGTACCCCCCCCACAAGGGCTGGCTCCAGACAGCCCAAACACAGGAAAACCAAACCAAACAGAAAACGACCCAGGGCGGGCGGCGGGGGCCCAGGACGGAGGGCCCGGAACAGGAAACAAAACAACTAGAAAACACAGGAGCACAAGACCAAAGTTCAAAGAGAGTTCAGGGGGCCGACCCAGAGCCCACAGGCACAAGAGTTCACGGGTCACACGGTCGGGGGGCCGACCAGGCGGGTGGCACAGGTGACAGAGCTGGTCCGGAGGCCGACCGCACGGAAGGCAGCGGCGGCGGCGAAGGAGACGACGGAGCAGTTCAGGGGGCCGGCCGCGCGGAAGGCAGCGGCGGCTCTCCAGTCTCAGGCGTGTAGGCCGAGGCCCGGTGGGCCTAGGACCAGACGAGGCAGGACCAGACGAGGCAGGACCAGACGGTGGCGATGCGGGGGCCGGACCAGGCGAAGCACAAGCTGAGGCTGGACCAGACGAGAGAACTCGGAGGCTGGACCAGACGAAGACTCGGAGGCTGGACCAGACGAAGACTCGGAGGCTGGACCAGACGAAGACTCGGAGGCTGGACCAGACGAGGACGAAGACTCGGATCGGAGTGAGCCAGACGAAGACTCGAGGCTGGACCAGGCGAGGCTGAAGACTCGGAGGCTGGGACCAGGCGAGCGAAGACTCGGAGGCTGGACCAGGCGAGGCTGAAGACTCGGAGGCTGGGCCAGACGAAGCTCGGAGCTGCAGAACGGCTTGAGGCTGCAGCAGACGAAGGCTCTGAGGCTGCAGCAGACGAAGGCTCTGAGGCTGCAGCAGACGAAGGCTCTGAGGCTGCAGCAGACGAAGGCTCTGAGGCTGCAGCAGACGAAGGCTCTGAGGCTGCAGCAGACGAAGCACAGGCTGGAGCTGCAGCAGACGGTGGCTGGATGGGCTCCTCGGGCCCTCCAGCGGAGACAGGAGGCTGAACGGGCCCCTCGGACCCTCCAGCGGAGACAGGAGGCTGAACGGGCCCCTCGGACCCTCCAGCGGAGACAGGAGGCTGAACGGGCCCCTCGGACCCTCCAGCGGAGACAGGAGGCTGAACGGGCTCCTCGGGCCCCCCAGCTGACGAGGTAGATGGCGGCGTGGGAGCCGCGGAGTCCTGGATGAGCTCATCCGAGCTCCCAGCAGGAGCCGATGCAGAGCCAGAGAGATTTGGGACCCCTGGCTGAATGTTAAGCTGACCAGCGGACCGTACTGCCATCGGGGACTGGGCCACTGGAGACGCGGGGAGCTGAGCTACTGGGGCCTGCGCTACAGGCGGCACTGGAGCTACTGGGGCCTGCGCTACAGGCGGCACTGGAGCTACTGGGGCCTGCGCTACAGGCGGCACTGGAGCTACTGGGGCCTGAACTGAAACAGGTGGCTCTGGAAACTGAGCTGAAAGTGGCTGCGGGGTAGCTAACCGAGCTGAGAGAGGCTGCGGGGTAGGTGACACTGGTGTACTGGGGTGAAGGCAGCGAGGATGCAGTCTCTCTCTTAAGGGAGGATCGAATGATTTAGCGATAAATCTTGACGGGAAAAGATGCCGATGCTGAGAATACCAGGCAGCGGGGGCTTCCAGGAGGGTAGCTGACTGAACTGAGGGTGGCTGCGAGGGAGCTAACTGAACTGAGGGTGGCTGCGAGGGAGCTAACTGAACTGAGGGTGGCTGCGAGGGAGCTAACTGAACTGAGGGTGGCTGCGAGGGAGCTAACTGAACTGAGGGTGGCTGCGAGGGAGCTAACTGAACTGGCCTGGGAGGAGAAACACGAGCAGGAAAAGGAGCAGGCTCAGAAAAAACAGTCCGAGAAATGGCAGGCTCAGGGTCGACAAAAATAGCTCTATCAAAAATGAACCCGCCGTCCACTTCATGTTTTGTAGTTTTAGCATTGTTCGGTTTATGGCGGCGGGCGCGCCGCCTCCTTCGAGCAGAGGAAGCTGGCGCGATGGGCGCTGATGGCGCCAACACAGAGAGTGACGTAGTGGTGAGTTCCCCGTCGTCCGCCCCCATCCTTGCCAGAAATGAGACAGGCGAAAAATAGCCTAAGCGGATCGGAGACGGCGAGCGGCTGGTAGGCTGTGCAGCAGGTGAGAGGTCCTCCTCCGGGATGAGCCAGGGTTTCCACCGGAGCTCGTCCTCCCGATAAGCCCGTAACACCTGCTGCCGCTCTTCCTCGCCAAAGTCTATGGCTTCCGTTGTCTCCGTGCGCCACGCCGTGTCAGCGCGGTAAGACGAATGCCGTGAACTTGGCGCAGATGCAGGCTTTGTTTCCCGACACCATGTTTGATGCCTGAGCAGAGAAAAGAAATCCGGGGTGGAATGCGAAGAGGTGTGGTATCCTGGCAGAGCACACCCTCACCGTTTCCCAAACTCTGAGCGCATTTAGGCTCCACTAGACCGGCGGTGGCTGGAGAGCTGAGACAGCGGGGAAACGGCGCAACGGCACGGCTCTGGTGAAGGTGCACGCCCACCGGGCCGCTGCTCCTGCGGACGGAGTTGGAGGGTGGAGACGAGAAAGTCGCTGACGAGGGGGTGCAGCGTCTCCCATAACCAGGGGAACACAGATACGCACACCCCTACTTGGCGGGCGAACTCCTCTCGTTCCTCCTCACTGGAACAGTGCAGCCACTTGTCGCATAGAGACTCCACTGTCCGGACGATCCCCCTCCTCTGTGTCGCTGGGTCCATGTCGTGGTCGCGTTCTTCTGTCATGGTACGTTGTGTGGCAGGCAGGAGAAGGACCCAAGATGCAGATTCACAGACACGGGGATAAACTCAAAAAACACAGCTTTATTGCTGGCCACGAGAAGCAATACAAAATAAACTAAAACTGGGAAAACTAAAGTATGAGATGTACAAGGAACCGAACCACGGGGAGAATAACACACAACATGAGGGAGAACGCGACGCCGAACAGAGGGAGACGCAGACAGAAATACACAGAGGGTTAACGAGGAAAGTGGGAACACACGGGGAACACAGCTGACACAGATAACCATAACGAGACACTGACGGGAGACGGGCAGAGTCAAACAGGAAGTACAGAGGTTCAGACAGGAGGAGAGAGAGCACGGGGAAAAACACAGACATAACGGGCTGGGGAAACATGGAACAACCACAAAGGGAGACGAGGGCTCATAAATACAGAGAGGGCACACAGGGGGGAGAGAGAGCACGGGGAGAACTTAGACATAACGGGCAGGGGAAACATGGAATAAAACATAAGGAGAGACGAAGGCTCACAGATACACAGAGGGGCACACAGGGGGTGAGAGTCACAAAGGGAAAGCACTCAGGGAACACCACAACAGGGCAACTCAGGAAACAGAGCCTAAACAGGGAACTGAAATACAAAGATACATAAAACTAAGAATACTGGGCCAACATGGCCCAGGACCATGACAGTACGTAATACAGGTACTGCGCTGCAGTGGTTTGTATCATATCTATCTAATAGACTCCAGTTTGTGCATGTAAATGGAGAGTCCTCTTCACACACTGAGGTTAATTATGGAGTTCCACAGGGTTCAGTGCTAGGACCAATTCTGTTTACATTATACATGCTTCCCTTAGGCAGATCATTAGAAGACATAGCATACATTTTCACTGCTATGCAGATGACACCCAGCTCTATCTGTCCATGAAGCCAGATAACACACACCAATTAGTTAAACTGCAGGAATGTCTTAAAGACATAAAGACCTGGATGGCCGCTAACTTTCTGCTTCTTAATTCAGATCAAACTGAGGTTATTGTACTCGGCCCTGAAAATCTTAGAAATATGGTATCTAACCAGATTCTTACTCTGGATGGCATTACCTTGGCCTCCAGTAACGCTGTGAGGAACCTTGGAGTCATTTTTGACCAGGACATGTCCTTCAACGCACATATTAAACAAATATGTAAGACTGCTTTCTTCCATTTGCGCAACATCTCTAAAATTAGAAATATCCTGTCTCAGAGTGACGCTGAAAAACTAGTTCATGCATTTATTACTTCCAGGCTGGACTACTGTAATTCATTATTATCAGGATGTCCAAAAAACTCGCTGAAAAGCCTTCAGCTAATCCAAAATGCTGCAGCAAGAGTCCTGACAGGGACTAGAAAGAGAGAGCATATTTCTCCTGTTTTGGCTTCCCTTCATTGGCTTCCTGTTAAATCCAGAATTGAATTCAAAATCCTGCTCCTCACATACAAGGTCTTAAATAATCAGGCCCCATCTTATCTTAATGACCTTGTAGTACCATATCACCCTATTAGAGCACTTCGCTCTCGCTCTGCAGGCCTACTTGTTGTTCCTAGAGTATTTAAAAGTAGAATGGGAGGGAGAGCCTTCAGTTTTCAGGCCCCTCTTCTGTGGAACCAGCTTCCAGTTTGGATTCGGGAGACAGACACTATCTCTACTTTTCAAGATTAGGCTTAAACTTTCCTTTTTGCTAAAGCATATAGTTAGGGCTGGACCAGGTGACCCTGAATCCTCCCTTAGTTATGCTGCAATAGACGTAGGCTGCCGGGGATTCCCATGATGCATTGAGTTTTTCCTTTCCAGTCACCTTTCTCACTCACTATGTATTAACAGACCTCTCTGCATTGAATCATATCTGTTATTAACCTCTGTCTCTCTTCCACAGCATGTCTTTATCCTGTCTTCCTTCTCTCACCCCAACCGGTCGCAGCAGATGGCCCCGCCCCTCCCTGAGCCTGGTTCTGCCGGAGGTTTCTTCCTGTTAAAAGGGAGTTTTTCCTTCCCACTGTCCAAAGTGCTTGCTCATAGGGGGTCATATGATTGTTGGGTTTTTCTCTGTATCTATGAAGCGCCTTGAGGCGACTTTTGTTGTGATTTGGCGCTATATAAATAAAATTGAATTGAATTGATGAATCTTGGGCAAGACATTCACGTTGCCTACTGGTGGTGGTCAGAGGGCCCGGTGGCGCCAGTGTCCGGCAGCCTCGCCTCTGTCAGTGCGCCCAGGGTGGCTGTGGCTACAATGTAGCTTGACCATCACCAGTGTGTGAATGTGTGTGTGAATGGGTGGATGACTGGTTGTGTAAAGCGCTTTGGGGTCCTTAGGGACTAGTAAAGCGCTATACAAATACAGGCCATTTTAGTAGGTCATTAGCAAGACTCTATAGAACTTGACTGCATGCTGAGGTGGTGATTCCGCCATTGGATTCATGTTACAGCAGCTCATGAGTGAATGAACATTGAGCAATAAAAGTAGTTTTAGAAGTATATTTTTTCTAACACTTACATTAACTTAAATTTACTTGAGTAGGGTTAGGGGTTGCCACTTAAGCATTCTATACTCTTGCTAATTTTACTAATTTTACTCAGGCATGTTGCAACAGGGACACATGGAAAAGACCCCTGCTCTGTACTATAGTTTTGTTTGTTTTTTTGCATCATATTGCTCTGATTTACCTCAAAACAAACAGTTTTCTCCATGCTTCAAGACTAAACACATCATCAGCTTCACAATTTTCCCACTGTTTACACTACTTACCATAACTCTGTGCACCAAAGTAGAGCTCCTTGCCCATCCGCTTTTATCTTATCACCACCCCAGTGTGTAGTTGCCTCTGGCTGTGGTTCAAAGTGTCCTCAACTTCACTTCAGACAGAGTGAGCTCAGTATATTTCAGTGTTTTGTTGGCTCTCCAGGGTTAGGGCACTTGTCTGCTCCTTCGTCTCTTCATTTTCAACCAGCAGTGGGTGGTATGACTCACTCTAAAACACACTCAGTGTCATCAGGGCTAGCTTTTTCTTTCCCTCTCAAAAACAACAAAAAACCCCACTCACACAGACTCCTACTTTTGGCACGCATAACTTTCAGTATGCTTTATTTAAATGCAAATATATGATTTGTTTGAAGAATTCTTCAATGACAGTATCACACAAGACTTAATTAAAGTAATAGAAGCACATTAACCATATGGCTTAACACACCATAGGATGAAAAGTGTGCACCTTCCCACAGAAGCTGGTTTTGCAAATAAATCTTAGTTTAAAGTATTTCAATATCTTAGTTTAAAGTATTTCAATATATTGTATTTGATATTACAGTCCTTTGGGACAGAGTCTGTGTCAGTATTTGTGACATTTCTGTGAGATGCCCTAAATAATTATAGCACCATTTCCTGAGACATCTTTAAAACTAGCCTTGAGCTCAAGACATAATAACAGGACAGTAACAATAATAATAATAAGGTCCTATGACATCTTAAATACCCGACAGTATAGTAAGTTCATCCCAACAGAGAACTTCTCTGTTTGAGTGCAAGCTCACTGGAAGCTAATTCCCAAATGGGACAACCACCTGAGAATGGTTTTCTAAAATGTAAACATTTATTTAAATGTATTTATTTTACAGTCTAAACTAAAACAGTATCTGGTGTGTAGGTACAATGTCAATGGCCCATTTCGTCAGTTTAACTTTAACTCCTGCTGAATTAATATTCATACACACATTGTTGTTGCTGTTTTATTGATAACTATTATAATTAAAAACAACAATTTTGATTAATAATGATTCAAGTCCAGTGCTTTTCCCACCCACCCTTCTACCCCACATTCTCTTAAAATGCATTAAAGACTTTGAAGCAGGGACATAGTTCTACAGCAATTTACATTTCTATGGCCACTACAGAATGTTGACATAATGAAGCTTAGGCAGATATTTCATTTATTTGAATTAACTAATCAATTAATTGCAATTAATTACTGTTTCTTATACTGTGCTCATTAGCTATGAGCACCCCCCAAATACTTGCCAAGCAGCACTTTATGACCCTTTCCCATACACTGCAGTATACAATTTGGCTAGTAAAGCAGAAGAAACATGTTTTAGTTTATACACTTCTCTATGTTATAGTAAATAGTTCAGAAAAGAAAAGGCCTACAAGGCTGTGGAAAATGGTAGCCACTAGCAATGAGCAGGGGGGGGGGACTGGAGAGATGGTAGAAAGCAAGAGGGAGTGTGGAGCTGTAGGGTCACTTAAGTCAATAGGGAATGGCAGGCTGGAGAGGAGAAAAGAGAGGTGAGGGAGATGGAAACAGAGGAATGAGAGAGGGGCAGAAAGCAGAGCGGAAAGGAAAATCAATAGAGTCATCAAACATGAATTGCGCACTAAAATGACTTCTTAAGTCCCATCAGAAAAGCAAGTGGAAGGTGAAATGCAGTTGAGAAACTGGATTCTGACTTCTATGTGTCCTTCAGCAGCACTGATTCACTGAGCTAACCTCTGTTCCACACTCACAGGACAAAAGAGCATAGTCTAGGGATGCCTCTGCTCTCACAGGCAAATGCTCATCATCACGCTCTTTATGTTAGACTGTATGTGTCACTTATAAATGTAGATTTCACTTACTTTCACTCTTTTTTCAGAATCTTTAAGGGGACATGGGGAAGATAAGTCTTCTGCTTAGCATAGTGAATACTACTCAACCGATAGATCCAGTTGTCATCTTTTGGTATGGGAACTTTGTCTAGTTTGATTTAGACATAAGAATGGTAATGAACCCACATTAGAAGTTGTAGAGTGACAAACCCTCCATGTAATTGGGTCCACAGAACAAAAAAGCCAAAAAGGGAATTTTAGCCCAGTGGTTACTTGGGTTGATAGTATTTTTGCATATTTAAGCCTGATAAAAAATATTTTATGAAAATACAGTGTTTTTCTGCTGGCTTGAGTCAACAGTGATAATGTGTTTTGTGTTTAAGTGTATAAATATATTTGTGTGTGAATCTCACTGTGGGCACAGCCTCTGCTTTTACTCATCGTTGCCCCTCCTGTTCAGCCATAAGTACATTTCCATCGTCCTTTGACTTCTTCATTACATTAAACTTGTTAGTCTTGTTTCCCTGTATCTCGCCAGTGAGTTCTGGTTTGATCTGGTTTTTACTAAAGTAAAGAAAATGTGGCAGGAACTTAAGGAAGCAATAATTAAGAAATAGCCAGAAACCTCAATGTTGGAACGAACAGTGGGCCAAAATTCCTCCACAACTATTTGAGAGACTAATAAAGTCATATAGAAAAACTGTTACTTTAAGTTGTTGTTCATAGATGTGAATGTTAAAGTTTAATGTGTGAAAACCTTTTGTTTCACATGACAGTATGTGGTGTGCATTGTTTGGAAATGGGGAAAAAGTAAGCATCTTTTTTAAAGTTATTATGGCTACATTGATTTAGACCCACAGACATTAGCTGAGTGACAAAAACATGACCATCACACAAGGCTTCAGTGCCTGAGAAGTTGTGGTGAGCATATTTCTGATATAATTTTACTGGCTGAGCTAGAGCTAGGTTTTAGCTAGCAGTGTCATTTTCCTTTGCTATTTGCAAACAATGACCAAACTTTTTTTTTCATTGTTGACAGATTGGATGGCTTCTTAATGACACTAGGTAACTCTAACAGTGAAACAGTGAATATATTAGTCACACCTGAGTATTCGGGGAACAAAAGTGATCATAAAAGATGTGGAAAAAGATTCTAACCTGACTAAACTACTAAGTGATGCTTAGGTGCTACAGGTTACACATTTGAACAAGCCTATATATACTACCATTTCTTTCCTTAACATTCTTTGCTTTCTGTCATTCCTTCCTCATTCCTTCATTTCCTTTTCTCTTCCTCTCCAAAACATCTTAACTCTTTTCTTGTAGTAATGTATAGCTCTAAGTGTCCAGAGGGCCCTATGTTTGCTAGAGGCCAAACTCATCATTTCTTTTGGAACCAGGTCTATGCCTATGGGGCTGAAGGGCTGGTGGCAGTGATGGGCTGGTAGACACTGTTTCACACAATGCTGAATGTTGACAGGAAAGGGCCGTTCGAGGGTTCAGATTCCAAATGAGGTTGCAGCACCTCAGCTGTTCAGCTGGCATTCAGACAGGCCTGCTCTCATTCTTATTCAGCCCTCAGCTTTCAGTAAAGGCTAAATTGTTGAGCAGACTAATAGCTTTCTCACAGAAGCTAGGATACATCTTTGATGAGTCAATAAAACTGCTTTGCATCGTCAAACAAGTTAAGCGAAACTCTCATCAGGGAAGTGGTGTACCGCATTGTGTGTTATGCTACACATTCACCTTTATTTCTGCATTATGGCCAGAGCTCTCTGAATAACATACTGAGAATCACATAGAAGACATTTATGCTGATAATGTTTTAATACCCATGAGCTTGGACCATTTAGATCAGGGGTGTCAAACTCAATTGCACAGGGGGCCAAACCTCAAGGCACACTTTAGGTTGCGGGCCAAACAAGATAAACATTTATTGAACACACTACAACAATGTTTTTAAACATAAATATGAATACAGACAGGAATATAATTCCAGAATAAATAAACTTAAAGCAATAAACTTTAACTTTAAATATTTTGCTCGCCATAAAAATATATCCTGTCAAAATTATGCCAGTTAGAAATATGAACATGCTGCCAAAACCCCCAGAAAATATAAATGAAAACATATACAAGATCCGAGCCGCATGCAGACGGAGCTGGGGCATTGTTTCAGGAATGGAACTAATAAACTCTGCAGGCCATTCAATGTCTTACTTTCCCTTGAGTGTCCCATTAGAATGCAGCTCCATCTAAATCTGCACAGGTGCAGTTTCCACGTCAACTGTAAATGGGTTGTGAAGCAGCTCAAAATTCTCATTTTGTGCTTCAAAGTCACCAAAGCGCCGTGCGAACTCAGTGCGCTCAGTTAATCAGCAAAGTGCGCATTTGGGAACACTGTAGCGCTGAATTGGTTCAACATAACTTGGCAACAGGGAAAGTGAGGCAAGTTGCACTGGTGCTTTTTTGACAGCTTCACTTGAAATGCCTTCACCACATCATACATGCCATGTCCATGAACTGATAGATTTCCTTGCTGAGCTCAAAAACTCTGTTGAGAATTTTTCCCCAACTCAGCCAATGGACCTCTGTATGATAAGGAATGTTGGCAAACTCTGAATCTATTTCCCACATAAAAGACTGAAATTGACAGTGATTTAAACTTTTACAGGGAGTGCAGAATTATTAGGCAAGTTGTATTTTTGAGGAATAATGTTATTATTGAACAACAACCATGTTCTCAATGAACCCAATAAACTCATTAATATCAAAGTTGAATGTTTTTGGAAGTAGTTTTTAGTTTT
>NW_024583465.1:76925-78219 GCF_018398535.1 Haplochromis burtoni
AGAGGCGTGTCAACCAGGACAGCCCTACATTGTCCAGAGCCTTCAGGATCTCCTGGCAGACCTCATCCACACCAGGGGCTCTGCCACCAAGGAGTTGTTTAACTGCCTCAGTGACCTCGCCCGCGGACATTGGCGGGTCATCTCCGTCATCCCCAGACTCTGCTTCTTCCTCGGAAGACGTGTCAGTGGGATTAAGGATCCTCGAAGTATTCTTTCCACGGTCCGACAATTTTTTCAGTCGAAGTCATCAGCGCTCCTCCAGCACTATACACAGTGCAGGTAGAGCACCGCTTTCCGCTTCTGAGACGCCTGATAGTTTGCCAGAATCTCTTCGAGGTAGTCTGAAAGTCTTTTTCCATGGCTTCTACAAACTCCTCCCACACCCGAGTTTTCGCTTCAGCCACTGCCCGAGCCGAATTCCGCTTGGCCTGTTGATACCTGTCGGCTGCCTCCAGAGTCCCACAGGCTAACCAAGCCCGATAGGACTCCTTCTTCAGCCTTTTGGCTCCCTTCACCTCTGGCGTCCACCATTTGGTTCGGGGATTGCACCCACGACAAGCACAAACCACCTTGCGGCCACAGCTCAATGCAGCAGCTTTGGCAATGGAGACGCTGAACATGGTCCATTCGGACTCAATGTCCCCAGTCTCCCTCGGAATGCTGTTGAAGCTCTGCTGGAGGTGTGCGTTGAAGATCTCGCGGACTGGGGCCTCTGCTAGGCGTTCCCAGCACACCCTCACTACGCGTTTAGGTGCACCGGGTCTGCCCAGCGTCCTCCCCCGCCACCTGATCCAACTCAGTACCAGGAGGTGATCAGTTGGCAGCTCAGCTCCTCTCTTTACCCGAGTGTCCAGAACATATGGTTGCAGGTCTGGTGATATGATTACAAAATCGATCATGGACCTGCGGCCTAGAGCGTCCTGGTGCCACGTGCACTTATGGACACTCTTATGTCCGAACAAAGTGTTCGTTATGGCCAAACTGTGATTTGCAAAGAAGTCCAATAACAAAACACCGCTCGGGTTCAGATCAGCAAGGCCGTTCCTCCCAATCATGCCCCTCCAGGTCTCGCTGTCGTTATCCACGTGAGCATTGAAGTCTCCCAGCAGGACAACAGAGTCTCCAGGTGGAGCACCTTCCAGCACCCCACCCAGAGACTAACTGCCACTCGGCGTATAAGCGCAGATGACAGTCAGGACCCGTTCTCCGACCCTAAGGCACAGGGAACAAACCTTCTCATCTACCGGGAAAAACCCCAACGTACCGGCAGCAAGCCGAGGAGATATTAGAATAC
>NW_024583466.1:0-5254 GCF_018398535.1 Haplochromis burtoni
GTTTGCCATCGTAACTTACGCGATTGATGGAGGGTTACAACCAATTAGGTGCCTTTGTCCAACGCTGTGACGAGACCCGCTATATCCGGGGGTCCGCCTGACCCCCATCTGCCCCAACCGGTGCCCTGTTTCTTTCTGTCTTTTGTTTTTTTTTGGTCCAGGGCACACAAGGGTTAAGGGATCGAGCGCCTGAAACACGGACAGTTTGTTGATATTGTAAAAAAACAAAAACAATCAGGGGGCGTTTTAAAAACGCACTCCCCTGTTGCGCATGTCCCTAATGGTATGCCCCCAGTACATCATCGTTTCCCTCCGCGGATACCACGCCCATTTTAATTTTTCTCCTACTTTCAGGCAGTCTCTATCACGTTCGTCCACAGGAGGCGCTGTACAGCACCGAGCGCCTGAAACACGGACAGTTTGTTGATATTGTAAAAAATAATACTGCCACAGGGGGGCGTTTTACAAACGCACTCCCCTGTTGCACATGTCACTAATGGTTGCCCCCCCCCCCTGTACGCCACCTTTCAACAATTTTACACCAGTTTGAGGCAGGCTCTATCCCACGTTTGCAGAAACGAACAGCCCTCGGTCGGAAAACTGCCCTCAGTCAGAAAACAGCCCTCCGTCAGAAAACAGCCCTCGGTCGGAGCGGCCTTACCCCGGTCGGTACACGTAGGATGGGATATATACGCCGGTCGGGAAGGAATCTCGGTCGGCTTTGCGATAGACCGAAATAAGTGCCTGCATTTAGAACTGGATGTGAAGCATAATGTTTTTCTTTGTGAGTTTACTGCTTCTCGTTCCCAGAGCCGCGAACGATGTGTTCTGCAAACCCTTTTCCACCTGCATGGTGCCCGGATTACCTTATCCGGGTACATACACATGTACATACACATGCGGTTAAGACATTACGAGCATCAGAATAAAGCATGTACAAAGTCATCGACACGGTTTTGTGGCGAGCACCGTGCTTTTTGTGCCTGTGGAAGCACCAGCTCGTCCTAACTCACATACACTTGAACCCAGAGGTGGTGCTGTCTAAAGGGAACGGTCATTTCTTGTTAAGCTGTTGGTTATTGTCACAATTTGCAACACTCTTCACTTTCTCTGAATGTATTCTGTACAAATTAACGAACGTTGCATCCAATGATTGTACAGTTTATTGTATTTTTGGAAAAACACCACACATGCACAAAGAAAGACATTTTTATCACGGGTTTTATTGACAACAATAAAAGAGTACAAACATTATGTATGACTCATATTGTTTTTACACTTGGAGAAATCAGGGTTAAAGTGTCGTGTAACGTGTTGATTTCGTCGGCATTCTGAGGACTTTTCGTGTTCTCAGGTGCAATACGCTGGTGTCTTCGCTCTCGGAGGTGTCCGCTTTCTCGGAGGTGTCTGCGCTCTCCGAGGTGTCCTCGTTCTCTGAGTTATCGGTTCTCTCACTGTTGTCGCCCCTCTCAGCTGTGTTGGCGCTCACAGCTGTTTCGGCCCTCCCAGCATTGTCCGCACTCTCACTGTTGTCGACAATTTACGGTTTTGGAGTATGGAAGACGTTCTTTGCTGCATGTGTGAAAGTAAAGGCATTGGATTTGTAGGCGTTGACAGCGTGTTTCCGTGTAACCTTACATGAAATTGTGTTTTGAGTTGTGTTATAACAGATCACCAAACACAAAACGAATAAAACACAGTCATTGTTCCATCATCGTTTCACATTTATTTGACATTGTATCACTTCCATGTTATTCTGACAATAAACAGTATCTTGCATTGCGTGAGCTTATACATTTCACAAAAAAGTAATGCAACTCCAACAACATTTTGTTCCATCGTCGTGTCAAATTTATTTGACATTGTATCACCTCCATGTTACTCTGACAATAAACCATATCTTGCATTGCGTGAGCATATACATTTGTATGCAAACTCATCCAATTTCATCAACAATGAAATGCAGAGTCCCGTCTGTAGAAGTAATTGCGCCACGTGTTCAGGTCCATTTCACCACACACTGCAAAAGTCAAGGGCGATCGTCTCAAAAACACTTCCTTTGTGAACTGAGCGATGTGGACAAGGGCGTCGTGTTGCCCTTCTTCGGCTACATCGTAAGGTCTTTCCTGTTTCAACAGCCCGTTGTATATGTCGCGGATGCTAGATCCGTATATCGTCACCAGAGTAGGCTTGGAGGACATATGTTATAACAGGGGCTCTCTATCAGCACCTTAACGTGGGGCGTAGCCCTATCCACTACGGCAAAGGTGTCTCCGTATTCGCTCATTGTCTGATACAGAGACGTGACTTGTTTCATGAGCGTGTGAGGGATGACAATCTTTCCGTGGAAATGGTCTCTAGGTGGAAAATCTGCAAAGTGTAGTCCATCATACGGAGGTAGTCCCGAACCTACCATCCTAGTGAAATGTGTCAGGATATCCAGATTGTCAAAACAAGCGCATCGGATAAGAGCCATGATATCAGACAAAGCGCGATATTCCACTTGTCGGTGTGCAGGATTGTGAGAGGGAATGCATACGGACATATCTTCTTCACACTGTGGAAAAATGAATGTGAATGCTCCACTTGAATCTTTCTTAACACAAACAACACCGAACAGCCTTTGCAATCGATAGGGAACTCGCTACCATCAGAGGACATTAAGACATCTAAAGCCCCTCTAGCTCTGTCCGCAACCCACAGGCTCTCAGACATCATGAATTGCAACACATTCAGAGTTGCTTGTTTGTTCGCTTCGTCGTACACGGACAGTGAACGGTTGAAGGGTTCGCTGTCAGTGCCAGCTATCTTGACGGTCAGCTCACTGTTTGAGCGTCGCTCATCCAAACCGGCATGAGACATTCCAAGGTCCACGGACCACTTGGATGAAAGTTTGTTAGGATCGTACGTTATGGACCTTGTCTTGTTTCAGTTCAAAACTGCGAATTTGACAGGTATCTTGTTCCACACTCCCTGCCTATAGGCATCATCATCAAGTCGGTCGTGAAAAGAGCGCTGTGACCGGCAAGCTGTATAAGGGTCGTTAGATCCAAGGAGAATATCATGGGCTGATTAGGATCAGCGCCTTCTTCACAGTGTGAGAGAAAATAAAGTTGATTTGACTAAACGCCATCGTGGCTGTTACTGGAGAGTGCGCCTACTTTATACTGTATATAAAACACTTTATTCTGTTTGCAGGCCCACGTCAGCAGGCGTCTTGTCTTACAGTTGTTCGCCACCGTACAGCCAGGGCTTTTCGTTCATACAACGTCCAATTCTATGTTTCTAGTCAGGCCCGTATACACGCGCGACAACTTCATTAACGGGCACGTTGTTATCGAGAAGATCTCTGTAGAAATTTTTACAACCTGTGCAGTGGTACCTAACCTAACCTGTTTGGTGTCACAACACACACCAGGTTTTCTTTTGTCATAAGCCGTGGTTTTCATGATGAGCCACTTTTTCTGTTTGAACTCATCTATCCATCTCGACATAGCCACCTCGGCAAGGAAGTAGGGGCATTTCTTATTTTATCTTATTACAGGTATCTGAAATGTTGTGTTGTGGTTTTTCATACACAATGATGATTGTGAGAACTTGTTCAATAAAAGATTCAGCTGTTAAACTTGTCAGTATGTCTTTGTATTTCATGGAATCGACATTTGTTTGCGCGTACATTAGAATGCTCATCACAGGATCACAAGAGCGCTATGTACTTTCCTGACGGGGCAGTGCTGGTGGTGAGAATAATAAACAAACGAAATCCAGCTTATTACTGTCAAATGTCATTTATTTCATTTACAATGTGGAGAATCCTTGAAACATCAGAGCTCCACATAACATGGAGGACACCTTTATGTTACATATAGCATCGCATCAGTGTTGTTAATCGTCCATGCACAAACCCAGCCAGTCGGATCAAAACAAACGAGTCATAACAAAAACCCAGCGACTTGGACCATAAAAAGAAATCCCAGCAGACTGGATAGTAACAAAACCACAGCCAGTCAGATCATGCAACTACCCTAGACAAAGTAAGACAAACAGAAAACGCCAGATACAAGTCCTGAACGCCACACAGGCATTCGTAGGAAATCACGGTCAACTTGTGTATGTGTATGGTTTCTAACATTGTAGAACATGTAAAATGTAGATGAATGTGATGAGAAAAATAAACAATGAAAATCCAGCATTTTACATTACACAGAATCCATGTCATTTATTTCTTTTGCATCATAGAGAATCCTTCAAAACAGTACACCTTTCGTTGCACCAGTTTTTCCTGACCGAGAGTCCCGCCTGAGAAAGTTTTCCCGACCGAGAGTCCCGACCGAGAAAGTTTTCCTGACTGAAATCCCCGACCGGAAAAGTTTTTCCGACCAAGAGTCCCAACCGAGAAAGTTTTGCCGACCGGGAGCCCCGACCGGCAGCAGTTTCCAAACAGGCAGTGTTTTCACAAATACATTTTCAGGCTGTTATTTTCAGACTGGCTGTTATTTTATGTTATTTTATGTTATGTTGTTTTGGGTATGTGAAATGTTGTGTTGTGGTTTATCATACACAATCATGATTGTTAATCGTCCATGCACACAATAACACACACGGCCAGTCGGATCAACACAAACGAGTCATAAGAAAAACCCAGCCACTCGGACCATAAAAAAACCCAGCGGACTGGAAAGTACAAAACCACAGACAGTTGGATCATGCAACTACCCTACATTAAATACGACAAATAGAAAAAGCCAGATATGAGTCCTGAACGCCACACAGGCATTCGTAGGAAATCGCGGTCGACTTGTGTATGTTTATCATTTCTAACATTGAAAAAGATGTAAGAGAATAATAAACAAACAAGATCCAGCATATTACTGTGCCATGTCATTTATTTCTTATGCATCACACACAATCCATGTCATTTATTTCTTTTGCATCATACAGAATCCTTCAAAACAGTACACCTTTCGTTAGACCAAAGTTCTCCTGATCGAGATCCCCGAGGTATTTCGCGACCCCAACCCACCGCACAAGTTACAATAGCAAACATTGGGGTCTGGAGGGACCCCGAACTGCAACTGAAACAACTCTCAACTTCACATCATCATCATCATCATCATCATAATTATCATCACACTCGTCTCCTTGCAAACGCTTAGCTTTACAGAGAGCGGTGTTCGAGTACACCGGCCTCTGCGAGGACCTCGGACTCTAGCTGCCTCCCCGTCATCCTTCCTCATTCTCCTCGGTTTCCTGC
>NW_024583466.1:5279-17640 GCF_018398535.1 Haplochromis burtoni
AAAAATATTTAGTATTTACTGTCATATTCCCATATATCATTGTGATGTTGTTTATTCTATTACTCTTGTTCTCTTCTGCTTGTTTTCTTTTTTCTTTCTCAACAGGTGATCCAGGTGATCGATAGATGCATTTTTTCTTTTTCTGCCCATTCTGTTGGTTTTTGTTTTTTGCCCTTCTCCCCTGTCCCTCTTCTCAGCTCTTTCTCTTTCTTTCTCCCCTTCTTTCCCCCAGTCAAGTCTGTCCCGTATTCAGCAAGTGAAAATAAAATAAACAATAAAAGGTGAATCAAATGGACCATTATGGCAAGGCTGGGATGGTCAATTTGGTAAAGTAAATCCGTTGGGCATCTTTCTTTGCCTTTAGACAATAATTCTGATGGCAAAAGAGCCAAACGGGACAGGCAAAAAAAAAAAAAAAAAAAAGGGAATATTTTGCAAATATTATTTCTTCCAACTGTCATAACCCACGTGTGTTATTTAGGACCATTGACACTGTTCTTAATACTCCATTGAATGTCTGTTTGGAAGTTTCTCCTGAGATTTGCAATGATTTTCTGAACTTTTTTATTGAAAAGGTTGTCACCACCAGGGCTCTTATCACAGCTCCTGACTCTGACCCCTCTGTCTCTGTCCCTTGCGCTGCTGTTTTCACTCAGTTTGAGCTTGTGACGCTCTCCACTTTAGAGGATGTGGTTCACCATATTAAGCCCACAGGTTCCCCACGGGATCCTGTCCCTCCACAATTCTTTAAAGAAATTTTTCCTAGTATACAACAGTATGTCCTTGACATTATTAACAGCAGTCTGTCTTCTGGTATGGTTCCTGCAAATTTCAAACATGCAGTAGTACAGCCACTGCTTAAGAAACCTGGCCTTGATCACACAGTTTTAGCGAACTATAGGCCTATTTCCAAGCTGCCTTTAGTCTCCAAGGTTTTAGAGAAAATTGTTTTTAGTCAACTGAAAGATTTTCTAGATGAAAATGGAATCTTTGAGGTTTTTCAATCAGGTTTTAAAGCCCTTCACAGCACAGAATCTGCATTTAATGACATCCTTCTGGTATGTGATTCTGGTAACCATGTTGTTCTTGTCTTGCTTGACCTAACTGCTGCCTTTGACACCTAGACCACAATATTCTAATTTCTCGATTACATGATGTAGTGGGTATTGGTGGCACTGCACTTAATTGGTTTAGGTCTTATTTGTCAGATAGAACTTTCTCTGTCAGCCTTCTCGGTTACGAATCGTCTTCTGCTCCTCTGTCATGCGGCGTCCCACAGGGCTCAATTTTAGGGCCACTGCTCTTTTCACTGTATCTATTGCCTCTGGGTTCTATCCTTAGAAGGCATGGGATCTCATTTCATTGTTATGCCGATGACTGCCAAATTTATTTGCCACTAAAACACAAGGATGGCATCTCCATAAAACCTCTCTTGACATGTCTAGATGACATTAAAGCTTGGTTGGCTCTAAACTTTTTAAATTTTAATGAAAAGAAAACAGAAGTGTTGGTGTTTGGACCCAGTGGTCCCTGTGAGTCCTCCTCTGTTGTTTTAGGATCCCTGGAAGTCTATTTTAAATCTGTTGTTACTGACCTTGGTTTTAAGTTGGACAGTGATTTTAAATTGGACAACCAAATCAGAGCAGTGGTGAAGTCCAGTTTTTATCATTTAAGGCGACTGGCAAGAGTAAAATCTTTTCTTTCGAGGCAGCACCTTGAAACAGTGATCCATGCTTTTATTTCTTCCCGCCTGGACTACTGTAACTCACTTTATGTGGGGGTCAGTCAGTCATTGCTCTCACGTCTGCAGCTGGTTCAAAATGCGGCTGCACGACTCCTAACAGGAACTCGAAAAAGAGAGCATATAACCCCCGTGCTAGCCTCTCTGCACTGGCTGCCTGTGTCTTTTAGAGTTAATTTTAAAATTCTTATGTTTGTTTTTAAATGCCTTCACAGTCTTGCCCCGCCTTACCTCTCTGAGCTTCTTCATCCCCACATACCCTGTCGGTCTCTCAGGTCAGCTGACCAGCTGCTCCTGGAGGTACCGAGATCCAGGAGGAAGCTCAGAGGGGACAGGGCCTTCTCTATTGTGGCTCCAAAATTATGGAATAATTTGCCCATGCATGTTAGAGAGGCCCCTTCACTGTCCACTTTTAAATCACGTCTTAAAACCCACTTTTATTCCTTGGCTTTTAACCTCAGTGAGACTTAGTTTCTCTTTTAATTGAAGTAGTTATTTAATTAATGATTTAACTCTTCTTTTATTTGTTTTTTTATTTATATCTCATGTAATTTTATTTTACAGTTCCAATGTACAGCACTTTGTGTCAGCTGTGGTTGTTTTAAAGTGCTTTATAAATAAAGTTGATGATGATGATGATGAATATAACCCGAGAATTTTTCTTTCACCTGGACAAACCTAAAATCTACCATCCTAAATTTTACGAGATACCCAGGCTGGGGAGGTGTCCCACTTATGAAGAGTTCACATTAACAACTTTTCAAGGCACAATCGACAAATTGACATATCTTTACAGAAACAGAAACTCTGACCTGCATCCCAAGCTGTACTCTCTAAATTCGAAATTCATTGGCTGGAGAACAAACTTCCTGCCCTCTACGGACAAGAAGAGGATGGAGAAGAAGAACAGCATGATAATGGATTGGCGCGCGGTTGAGAGAGTCATCAGGTGTATGGTGCAAGATGGCTATGCCATCTAGGAGGAAAGGGGGTTACGCTAAAGTCAACTTGTCCGTGACACCGCGCATGATCCTACAAAACTTCATGTCAAAAAAGAAATTATACAACCTCAATATCAAATGTCTCGCCCTGAAGGACAGATCCGTTCAATACAACGTAGAAAGAGCACGTCCACGAAGTTTTTGGTCGCTACGTGGAAAGGACTGTACAGATTCGTAGTGTGTTGGAGTGAGACTGAGATCTATCAAAATTGACCATTTCGTCGACATGACGGTTATTAGGCTTATAAAGAGATACCTGGTGTTTGCAACTGGAAAGAGTAAACCCACTTTAACTTGAATGTATTTCTTGTATTGTGTCACATCCACACTGTTGCTTCTTTGGATTGTAAGGCTGAAGTTTACTTGTAACTGTTAAGAGCACCCAATCCCTGTAAAAATAAACCTGTGTGTTGTATTGTCTCATCACATACAATTCTCGATAATGTGGTCGTTTCATGTTTGCGCAGACATGCTTGGTGTTTGCAATTGCGAAATAAACTCCTTTTCAAATATCGCATGTGCTTGTAATGTCACATTTTTCAATCAAAGGATCTACGGTTTTGGCAGTAATACACGCATTATCTCCACTTTGTGTATTATATTTGAACTGCAATACATCTGCACGACAGGGTACATTTTGTGATTCTGTGTGTGACTTATTGTTGGTGCGGATGGATAAACTGCGCAGAGCAAAAAATGGTGCGTGTACACCTCACGTATGGTAAACCGGAGGGATTTGCTGGTCGAGAAAAGTATACGGAGATTGGGAGAGTTATACGCAGGTCGGGAGAAGTAACCAGGTTCCAAATTTTATGTGTAACATTACAACAATACCGAGAGTTGCAGATTAATCAGCATGAAAGCAATATCATACTGTTACTAATCTTCACATGCTTTAGCAGACACTCGTGATTGTGAACATCGCAAAAAAACCTGTATCATTTACATGTATGCGACACTACATTTATGTTGCAAAACAATGATGACCACCGGGGCCCCGCATGTTATGCACCACAGTGAAATCATTTGCGACGGAGATGTGCCCACTGGACCGCAACTGCGTAATAGTGACTGCCGCAGAGACACCGCAGATCGCCAGGACTTAGACGCTGCGACATACATAATGGAAAACGCCGATGTTGCTTCGGATACCGCGGGCACAAAAGCAGAAATCGCGACTGGTGTTGAATCTAGAGACCGGGAGAGACACGGACATGGTGGGGCCGCCATTAATGGGACCGATGTCAAGTCCGACGTTGAATCTACAGAGAAGGAAAGCGATGGGAGCGATGGCAGTGGTGAGACCGATGGCAAGTCCGACGTTGCGTCTACTGAGAAGGATAGCGATGGGAACGGTATGACCGATGTCGAACCTCAACCGTTGAAAGAAAACAGAGACGGAAGTTTGACTATTTTCCAAGCGCCTGGCCACGTAATGAATGTTGACCACGGAATGCTATTGTTGGTGAGAAGACACCCTTTCAGGTTCCTTGCAGCTTCTCCTCTGCTGTTAATATCGACGGTGTCTCTTGTAGTGTGCACCGTATCCGGCATGTTGGGCTATGTTATTATGCATCCAGGAGAGGAATCCAATGAAACCAAGCGCTCTGTCAAGCAAGATGATCAAACAAAGCAGCGGATTACAACCTTGAAAGAAATTGCAAGTTGACCACGGACTAACTTTCTGTCATGTAATCGTTTTAGGTTTTCCTTGTTGCTTGTATGATTAAAAAATAAAATCACATTAACACTATACAGCTGATATTTTTGTTGTCATCGTTTGTCTATGCACTCACAGGGTGGGGTGTAGTGTAGTTATATATGGCCAGAACACCAGAAATTACACAGGTAGCCACAGTATAATTTCTACAACCGTACTTTATTACAACCACGGATAAAGCACAACACTGCATTGTATCCATACATAATATCAACAGTACACATAACTTCGGTTCACAAACAAACTGTTCTTTCGAAAGCTTCTGATGCATTTCATACAAATGTCATTCCACCATAACCCACACACCTCTCTTCTTGCGTGTGTCTGGGGTCTCCCCAGTGGTTGCCATCGCAACTTACGAATGTGGATTGGGGTTGCGAAATACCCCATCGTGATTACTGAGGGGTCACAGTGTACCCACGGAGCAGAGAGTGCCCACTTTCCTCGCGAAGGCCGGTTTACGCGTAACCCGGGGCCCATCTGGCTAAGCGCTCGCCTGCGAGAAGCAGGAGAACCGAGGACAAGGAGCAAGCAGGCAGAGGAGACACGGAGAGTCCGAGGTCCTCACGGAGGCTGGTGTAATAGACAGGCTACACAGCCAAGCGGCCGCCAGCGAGGTGCAGGAGAACCAAGGAAAAGGAGGAAGGGGGATGGGGAGGAAGGGAGAGTCCGAGGTCCTCACTTAGGCAGGTTTACGTGAACACTACCCTCTGAAAGCTGAGTGTTCGCAAGCACAAGACAGAAGGACCAAGGAGAAGAAAGACGAGAAGGAGATGACAACGATGATGATGATGATGTGAAGTTGAGAGTTGTTTGTCCCAGCGCTTAGGGGTGCCTCCAGACACCAGTGTTTGCCATCGTAACTTACGAATGTGGATTGGGGTGGCAAAATACCCCATCGCAAAAACTAAGGGGTCACAGAGTACCCACCAGAGCACAGAGGGCCCGCGGTCCTCTCGAAGGCCAGTTTATGCGTAACCCAGGGCCCATCCGGCTTAGTGCTCACCTACGAAATGCAGGAGAACAGAGCAGAAGGAGGTAGGAAGGCAGCAGGGAGAGTCTGAGGCCCTCACAGAGGTGCCCCCCCCCCCCCCGACTTACACACACAACATAGACAACACATGGGAATACAGGTCGGAGATCGGCAGGAAACAAGCATCGAAGGCGTTTGGAAAGGGAGGGGGATGAGTGCGTGCTTATCAGTGTAAGTGTATGTGTGTGCGTGTCCAGAGTTCAGCTGAGACAGTGTCCTCGCCCTATCAGGCTAAGTAAACAGTCTGCCAGCCAACCCAGGTGGCCTTGCATTAGAATGGGAAGAATAGTCAACACACAGTCGTTATCAGGGAGTTGTTTTTGTTCGGCTCCAGCCTTGGACCCGCAGCTGGCGCCGTGGTGTCCGCATGTTGATGTTGTTGATTTTTCTTTTATGCGAGCAGCTCAGGAGAATTTCAAAGCTGTTCTTTAACACTCCGACACTGGTCTCTCAATCTCCCGTTGGAGAGCCGCGAGCCTCCCCATGATGGTATCAAACTTCTGTTCCGTGGTGTTGTCATTCTTTTGATTCTGAGACCCCACAACTGCAGTGATCCGTTCTGCGATGTGATCCAACTTTCGCTCAAGGGTCTCATTTTGAGCAGGCCTCTCTTTGATGTATCCCAATATACGCTCAATGGTGTTATTTTGAGTCTTCACGGCAGCTGTAAGCGTCTCCAAGGTGTTAACCATGCTGCGTTCGTTGTGAGAGGTCGCGCCTCGTCCCATCGCTTCAATTCCAGCGGGCAGCCTTGGGGGGGTTTGAACAGCCGGTTCCGCTCTCTTAATTCTCCGATAAGCCAGGGCCAAGCCAGCTCCGATCAGCAAGAACCCTGTTATCATGGTTCCGAATAGGTAGATATCTTCAGCGTCCTCGATCGACAGTCCCGCCAGGCACATGATCCTCCAGTTCTGCCACCCGTCCATCGTGTATCCGGCAGGGAAAGTCCCTCCAGGGCACTCGGGCTCTCCCGAAGCCCAGACTTCTCGTTGAGAAAAGGGTGTCAATAGCATTCAGAGACCAGTTGATCAAATCCATAATTCTCTTTTAGGTTTTAGAGAACGACAGTGAGAGACTGTTCCAGGGAAAGTAATACACACGAGACAGGACAAGGACACAAGAGGCTAAGCAGGGAAGATAAGGGGAAGGAGGAGAGGAGAAAAGTGCGACCTCCTTCGGCAAGAGCCCGAGTCAGAAGAGATCATCATGATATAGATGATGATGATTGTGATGTTGTGAAGTTGAGAGTCGTTTTCCACGGCGCTTGGGGGTCCCTGCCATTGAAACTCACGAATGTGGATTGGGGTTGCGAAATATGCCATTGCGATTACTAAGGGGTCACAGATTACCTACGGAGCACAGAGCGCCCACGGTCCTCATGAAGGCTGGTTTACGTGTAACCTGGGGCCCATCCTGCTAAGTGCTCACCGGCGAGGAGCAGGTGAATGGAGCAGAAGGATGTAGGAGGAGTAGGAGGCAGTGAGAGTCCGAGGTCCTCACTGAGGCCGGTTTACGCGAACAATGCCCTCTTTAAAGCCAACCGTCCGACAGCGAGGCCCAGGAGATTCGAGAAGAAGGAGGACGGGGCAGCAGGGAGAGTCCGTGTTGCTCGCGAAGGCCGGTTTATGCGTAACCCAAGGCCTGTTTGGCTAAGCACTCGCTAGCGAGGCACAGGAGAACTGAGGAGAAGGAGCAAGAAGGATGAGGAGACACGGAGAGTCCAAGGTCTTCACGTAGGCCAGTGTTCGCGGAATAGACATGCTACACAGCAAAACGTTCTCCAGTGAGGCGCAGGAAACCGAGGAGAATGAGGAAGGATGACGGGGAGGCAGCTAGAGTCCGAGGTCCTCACTGAGGCCGGTTTACGCGAACAATGCCCTCTTTAAAGCCAACCGTCCGACAGCGAGGCCCAGGAGATTCGAGAAGAAGGAGGACGGGGCAGCAGGGAGATTCCGTGTTGCTCGCGAAGGCCGGTTTATGCGTAACCCAAGGCCTGTTTGGCTAAGCACTCGCTAGCGAGGCACAGGAGAACTGAGGAGAAGGAGCAAGAAGGATGAGGAGACACGGAGAGTCCAAGGTCTTCACGTAGGCCAGTGTTCGCGGAATAGACATGCTACACAGCAAAACGTTCTCCAGTGAGGCCGGCCTCAGTGAGGACCTCGGACTCTCACTGCCTCCTACTCCTCCTACATCCTTCTGCTCCATTCACCTGCTCCTCGCCGGTGAGCACTTAGCAGGATGGGCCCCAGGTTACACGTAAACCAGCCTTCATGAGGACCGTGGGCGCTCTGTGCTCCGTAGGTAATCTGTGACCCCTTAGTAATCGCAATCGCATATTTCGCAACCCCAATCCACATTCGTGAGTTTCAATGGCAGGGACCCCCAAGCGCCGTGGAAAACGACTCTCAACTTCACAACATCACAATCATCATCATCTATATCATGATGATCTCTTCTGACTCGGGCTCTTGCCGAAGGAGGTCGCACTTTTCTCCTCTCCTCCTTCCCCTTATCTTCCCTGCTTAGCCTCTTGTGTCCTTGTCCTGTCTCGTGTGTATTACTTTCCCTGAACAGTCTCTCACTGTCGTTCTCTAAAACCTAAAAGAGAATTATGGATTTGATCAACTGGTCTCTGAATGCTATTGACACCCTTTTCTCAACGAGAAGTCTGGGCTTCGGGAGAGCCCGAGTGCCCTGGAGGGACTTTCCCTGCCGGATACACGATGGACGGGTGGCAGAACTGGAGGATCATGTGCCTGGCGGGACTGTCGATCGAGGACGCTGAAGATATCTACCTATTCGGAACCATGATAACAGGGTTCTTGCTGATCGGAGCTGGCTTGGCCCTGGCTTATCGGAGAATTAAGAGAGCGGAACCGGCTGTTCAAACCCCCCCAAGGCTGCCCGCTGGAATTGAAGCGATGGGACGAGGCGCGACCTCTCACAACGAACGCAGCATGGTTAACACCTTGGAGACGCTTACAGCTGCCGTGAAGACTCAAAATAACACCATTGAGCGTATATTGGGATACATCAAAGAGAGGCCTGCTCAAAATGAGACCCTTGAGCGAAAGTTGGATCACATCGCAGAACGGATCACTGCAGTTGTGGGGTCTCAGAATCAAAAGAATGACAACACCACGGAACAGAAGTTTGATACCATCATGGGGAGGCTCGCGGCTCTCCAACGGGAGATTGAGAGACCAGTGTCGGAGTGTTAAAGAACAGCTTTGAAATTCTCCTGAGCTGCTCGCATAAAAGAAAAATCAACAACATCAACATGCGGACACCACGGCGCCAGCTGCGGGTCCAAGGCTGGAGCCGAACAAAAACAACTCCCTGATAACGACTGTGTGTTGACTATTCTTCCCATTCTAATGCAAGGCCACCTGGGTTGGCTGGCAGACTGTTTACTTAGCCTGATAGGGCGAGGACACTGTCTCAGCTGAACTCTGGACACGCACACACATACACTTACACTGATAAGCACGCACTCATCCCCCTCCCTTTCCAAACGCCTTCGATGCTTGTTTCCTGCCGATCTCCGACCTGTATTCCCATGTGTTGTCTATGTTGTGTGTGTAAGTCGGGGGGGGGGGGGGCACCTCTGTGAGGGCCTCAGACTCTCCCTGCTGCCTTCCTACCTCCTTCTGCTCTGTTCTCCTGCATTTCGTAGGTGAGCACTAAGCCGGATGGGCCCTGGGTTACGCATAAACTGGCCTTCGAGAGGACCGCGGGCCCTCTGTGCTCTGGTGGGTACTCTGTGACCCCTTAGTTTTTGCGATGGGGTATTTTGCCACCCCAATCCACATTCGTAAGTTACGATGGCAAACACTGGTGTCTGGAGGCACCCCTAAGCGCTGGGACAAACAACTCTCAACTCTCAACTTCACATCATCATCATCATCGTTGTCATCTCCTTCTCGTCTTTCTTCTCCTTGGTCCTTCTGTCTTGTGCTTGCGAACACTCAGCTTTCAGAGGGTAGTGTTCACGTAAACCTGCCTAAGTGAGGACCTCGGACTCTCCCTTCCTCCCCGTCCCCCTTCCTCCTTTTCCTTGGTTCTCCTGCACCTCGCTGGCGGCCGCTTGGCTGTGTAGCCTGTCTATTACACCAGCCTCCGTGAGGACCTCGGACTCTCCGTGTCTCCTCTGCCTGCTTGCTCCTTGTCCTCGGTTCTCCTGCTTCTCGCAGGCGAGCGCTTAGCCAGATGGGCCCCGGGTTACGCGTAAACCGGCCTTCGCGAGGAAAGTGGGCACTCTCTGCTCCGTGGGTACACTGTGACCCCTCAGTAATCACGATGGGGTATTTCGCAACCCCAATCCACATTCGTAAGTTGCGATGGCAACCACTGGGGAGACCCCAGACACACGCAAGAAGAGAGGTGTGCGGGTTATGGTGGAATGACATTTGTATGAAATGCATCAGAAGCTTTCGAAAGAACAGTTTGTTTGTGAACCGAAGTTATGTGTACGGATATGTATGGATACAATGCAGTGTTGTGCTTTATCCGTGGTTGTAATAAAGTACGGTTGTAGAAATTATACTGTGGCTACCTGTGTAATTTCTGGTGTTCTGGCCATATATAACTACACTACACCCCACCCTGTGAGTGCATAGACAAACGATGACAACAAAAATATCAGCTGTATAGTGTTAATGTGATTTTATTTTTTAATCATACAAGCAACAAGGAAAACCTAAAACGATTACATGACAGAAAGTTAGTCCGTGGTCAACTTGCAATTTCTTTCAAGGTTGTAATCCGCTGCTTTGTTTGATCATCTTGCTTGACAGAGCGCTTGGTTTCATTGGATTCCTCTCCTGGATGCATAATAACATAGCCCAACATGCCGGATACGGTGCACACTACAAGAGACACCGTCGATATTAACAGCAGAGGAGAAGCTGCAAGGAACCTGAAAGGGTGTCTTCTCACCAACAATAGCATTCCGTGGTCAACATTCATTACGTGGCCAGGCGCTTGGAAAATAGTCAAACTTCCGTCTCTGTTTTCTTTCAACGGTTGAGGTTCGACATCGGTCATACCGTTCCCATCGCTATCCTTCTCAGTAGACGCAACGTCGGACTTGCCATCGGTCTCACCACTCCCATCGCTCCCATCGCTTTCCTTCTCTGTAGATGCAACGTCGGACTTGACATCGGTCCCATCAATGGCGGCCCCACCATGTCCGTGTCTCTCCCGGTCTCTAGATTCAACATCAGTCGCGATTTCTGCTTTTGTGCCCGTGGTATCCGAAGCAACATCGGCGTTTTCCATTATGTATGTCGCAGCGTCTAAGTCCTGGCGATCTGCGGTGTCTCTGCGGCAGTCACTATTACGCAGTTGCGGTCCAGTGGGCACATCTCCGTCGCAAATGATTTCACTGTGGTGCATAACATGCGGGGCCCCGGTGGTCATCATTGTTTTGCAACATAAATGTAGTGTCGCATACATGTAAATGATACAGGTTTTTTTGCGATGTTCACAATCACGAGTGTCTGCTAAAGCATGTGAAGATTAGTAACAGTATGATATTGCTTTCATGCTGATTAATCTGCAACTCTCGGTATTGTTGTAATGTTACACATAAAATTTGGAACCTGGTTACTTCTCCCGACCTGCGTATAACTCTCCCAATCTCCGTATACTTTTCTCGACCAGCAAATCCCTCCGGTTTACCATACGTGAGGTGTACACGCACCATTTTTTGCTCTGCGCAGTTTATCCATCCGCACCAACAATAAGTCACACACAGAATCACAAAATGTACCCTGTCGTGCAGATGTATTGCAGTTCAAATATAATACACAAAGTGGAGATAATGCGTGTATTACTGCCAAAACCGTAGATCCTTTGATTGAAAAATGTGACATTACAAGCACATGCGATATTTGAAAAGGAGTTTATTTCGCAATTGCAAACACCAAGCATGTCTGCGCAAACATGAAACGACCACATTATCGAGAATTGTATGTGATGAGACAATACAACACACAGGTTTATTTTTACAGGGATTGGGTGCTCTTAACAGTTACAAGTAAACTTCAGCCTTACAATCCAAAGAAGCAACAGTGTGGATGTGACACAATACAAGAAATACATTCAAGTTAAAGTGGGTTTACTCTTTCCAGTTGCAAACACCAGGTATCTCTTTATAAGCCTAATAACCGTCATGTCGACGAAATGGTCAATTTTGATAGATCTCAGTCTCACTCCAACACACTACGAATCTGTACAGTCCTTTCCACGTAGCGACCAAAAACTTCGTGGACGTGCTCTTTCTACGTTGTATTGAACGGATCTGTCCTTCAGGGCGAGACATTTGATATTGAGGTTGTATAATTTCTTTTTTGACATGAAGTTTTGTAGGATCATGCGCGGTGTCACGGACAAGTTGACTTTAGCGTAACCCCCTTTCCTCCTAGATGGCATAGCCATCTTGCACCATACACCTGATGACTCTCTCGACCGCGCGCCAATCCATTATCATGCTGTTCTTCTTCTCCATCCTCTTCTTGTCCGTAGAGGGCATGAAGTTTGTTCTCCAGCCAATGAATTTCAAATTTAGAGAGTACAGCTTGGGATGCAGGTCAGAGTTTCTGTTTCTGTACAGATATGTCAATTTGTCGATTGTGCCTTGAAAAGTTGTTAATGTGAACTCTTCATAAGTGGGACACCTCCCCAGCCTGGGTATCTCGTAAAATTTAGGATGGTAGATTTTAGGTTTGTCCAGGTGAAAGAAAAATTCTCGGGTTATATTCATCATCATCATCATCAACTTTATTTATAAAGCACTTTAAAACAACCACAGCTGACACAAAGTGCTGTACATTGGAACTGTAAAATAAAATTACATGAGATAT
>NW_024583466.1:48833-50432 GCF_018398535.1 Haplochromis burtoni
TGTAAATAAAACTGAATTGAATTAAGAAACAACTCTTAGATTCCTCACATGATTCTCCTGTATTCCTACTGGACGCCAAGGTAATATAACATGGAAGTGTGTCACAGTGCCTGGTGGCCACATGTTACCCATAAACTGTCAACCTGACCGTACTGTAGCTAAGTCCAAAGACTAGTTAAAGATTAAAGCTTTTTGGGGGGTTAAATCTGACATAAATAAAGAAACAATAACATTAAAGTCGATTCTTTTGATCACTGTAGTTCTACTTTGAGGATATGACGTGTAAAAACCCTCAGTTGTGGCTGGTGGATCTCACATTCCTGGTCTTTGTAATTCCAGTTCAATGAAGCCTCATTTTCACCCTTTTCCAGATAAATTTTCCCAACTGTTCTAATGTCCATGCTGTGGCATTTTCCCATCATTTGTATTTCCTGTTAATGGATTTTTAATATGGTCTGGGAAATTACTATATATGAGTAACTTTCTGTTGTATTGCAGCTTAAGTTGTAATAGTTTCCTTTCAGAACGAGGAAAACGAAGAAAACCAAACACTGCTCAGTGGATGAGTCCATCCTGGAATAAATACCAGCACAAAACTAAAAAGAAGAGCTTGTTTCCTCGAAGCAACAACAGAAAGCTCTTTGTCTCTACAGATGTTTCTGGGAAACACGTTAACAATATTTAAACATTTGTTCTTAATAAACGTTTTTACTTAATGATGCTTTATGATATTTCTATCTGACCTGATGCAGCAGCGTATCCACATGAACTCTGCAGTGTTTCTACCCAGAGGCCACCGTGGTCCTTCTTTACTAATGCTGAGGGTTTTCTCCCAGCCGTGATAGCCTTTGACAGGTAAACTGAGTCATTCCAGCCCAGTGCAAAAATAACCTCCCTGTCTGCTCTTAACTTCACGCATCGATGCTAAAACGTTGCATAACTGAACCTGCAGACTGTGATCCTGTAGCTGTCGAGGAGAGGGCTTGATGCCGTCCATCTTCTGCTCAATTAACAACGCCTGCAACCTTTTGAGCCTTGGTCCTGCTACAGACACAAATGTAACATCATCACTCTTTAATTCATGCACTACAGACTGCTGTCATTTCTCTGTTATGGCCCCACAAGGTCACTGAATTCTGTCATTCTTCTCCAATCCATGGTTTTCAGTCACTGGTGGGCAACATTACTCTACCACGACTGCAAACAGTGGACAGTTGGTAGGTAGTCCTGCAGGACGCCTGTCTCGAGCCAAGGCTACTTGGAACATCTCTCCATGGAGGAACAATGAAGACATGAAGAGAAACTATAAATCTTTGGGACTTGTGCTCCAACAGCTTTGTTTAAAGGCCTGAAAGCGGCGACGTCTCTCCCAGAGCTCCAGCTCAGTGACATCTATGTGTGTCTTGTATGCTTCAGCTGACGCTGCTGCCAGGATGAAAGCTGTCAAACCGAGCACAGCTACATGTTCCACCTGGATGGGTAAATAATGTGTTTGAGGTGAGAACAATCAGGAAAGCTCGCCAGCGGCTTTACTTCCTGAGGAGGCTGAGGAAGTTTGGCATGAACGCCAACATCACCTCAAATTTTTACAGGTGTGCA